>NW_010414648.1:20650-21745 GCF_000710305.1 Buceros rhinoceros silvestris
CTTTTTTTGTGAACAGACAGAGACGTTTCCAGAGCTGTCAGTCTGGTACTTCTTTTCACAAGTTACTATTTCTAATAAAAAAACATTTTGTAAAAAAAAAAATAGCAGAGATTTGCAGTGGTTTTGTGTTTTAATTTTAAGTACTGCATTTCAACAATGATGTCTAGAGCATATTAAACTTCCTGCGTTATACACTTACGTTGTTGATAATTTTGGGGAACGTAATTAAAATCATGCACTATCTTACTCACTTATGTGGCTTCCACAGTATCACCGGATTTTATCTTCTTAATGTGTTCTCACTGCACCCCTTTGAGTCTAGGACACCTAGTCTTGTCATTTGAGGAAAGTGAAATAAGGGATGTGGACAGATATCCTCTTCCAGATCCAAATGCACAAATGGTTTGTATAAAGCTCTGTCCTCAGCTACCCTCCTCCTAGAAGTTACTGACTCCACTACTGCTCTTGCAGAGCAGTTTGTATAAATGGCCCCTGTGACACTCTAGGGAAAATCAGTCTGTTTCAGACCACACAATTATTCTATTAAACGTAGCCTTGAAAAATTTTCCCTGAAGGCAGTTGGAGAAATTTCATACAAGCTTTCGCCAACGTTTACATGAGCTCAGTAAATTTTTGCAGTGTGTAACGATGAAGTCCTAACCTCCTCTTCTGACAAAGGTGGGACAAAAAGAGAAAGTTCTTCCAGACTGGAGACACAAGAAACCTTACTAAGATCTCTAGGACAAAAAAAAAAGAAACTTAGGCAAGAGCTAACCGAGTGAAATGTCACTAGCTATTAATCGAGATATTTGCTACCAAAGTGACAGTGAAAAGGAATGAATCCCATTAACAGAATTCATTGCAGAGTCAAAATAAGACTCAGTCCAATAAGGTTCATATCATTCTTTAAGGATATGAATATTTCTTTAAGGCAAATGAGATCTCAGGTGCTAGCTTATACAGTGCAGTAAACTGAGTTTTGCAGTAATAGTACAGATAAAAATACTATCAAAAGGGTTAAAGGAATAAGAACACGGTTTGAGAGAGTTGGGGGGGAAGAGACAAAAGGCAAGAGGGAAAACTAGAAAGAAAGGG
>NW_010414648.1:21852-41852 GCF_000710305.1 Buceros rhinoceros silvestris
AAAGAGAAAGAGGGAAAGAAGAAGGGAAAAAGAGAGAAAAACTACATTTCTTTTTTTTTTTTTTGCTAGAGCCAAATGTTATTTAAGGTTCTCTAATGTTTTAAAAATTACTTTTTCCTCTCAATATTTTGCCTGTGATCAGAGATGTAAGTTCCAAAACACTACGAGAAAAGCTGTTTTAATGTTAATTTTGGTCATGGACAGAAGCAGAAGTGTGATAAATCTCACCACCAGCAGTCTTTCACATTATATTTCTTTCCGGTTTGAAGTTTCAAGCAGTTAGGATTAACACTTGATTTTGGATCCTAATCGAAATTGAACCTGAACGTTTCCAGGTACTGCCATCGCTAATTAGGAGAGCTGCATCTGTATTAACATAATAAGAAATAGCTATTGGGAGCTACTTCTGAGAGGATATGAGTTCCAATGAACATCCATTATATCATTTGTTCAACAGAGTACGATAAATTAAATGGTGGAAGTCAATACCACAAGCTCTAGTAAGGGTGAAAATTTTCTGATTATCATAGAGGTCTTTTATACTCTAACTGCTTTGGTCCTTTTACAGTGCTTATAACTGATATCTGAACAATGCTTGTGATCTCTGTAAATCTTTTCCAGTCACTGGCATTCATTAAGAATGAATCTGACAGTCTGTGTTCTCATAATTATGATGCAGTAAAGAGGAATTATAGATTTTTATTATTAAGCAGTCTATGTTATTAATGAGAAGAGTGGCTGAGAAAAACATTTATGAATTGCCTGTACATTTGCTTTCAAGAGAAAAAAAGGATGGCAAGTAACTTCTCCAGGAGGAGGAGTTTCCAGTACCCATGATTTTACAAAATTACCAGCTGTGAATTTTCAGAGTTCCTCTGGTGTAGGTGCCATTGATCACTATGTGAACTGGGATAATGAACTAGACACAGGCTTGAAATACTAGATACATGTTTGAATTTATTATTTGTAAAGAAACCAAAATCTGTAATAATACAAATTACCTTAGCAAACGGAGAAGTCACCTTTTACACTTACAAGGCTAAAGGAAACCATTAAAGAGACTGTCTTTTTCCAAAAGAGAATAATAAAGATTTCATTCTCTCGTTGCTTCTAATTAGAAAATGGTAGAAATTCTTGTCTCTTTTCTATTATTATACAGCACACACTGTACACCAAAAAAACTTTACATGTACCTAGATCTATTTTTCCTGTAAGTTCATCAATTGAAAGTTGATCATTTTGGGTCAAGTTCACTGCTGTTGCTGATCAGCATTATTGAGGTTGGGAAAGGCATGATAACCTGCACCATCTGAAGATCTATCTCCTTTAGTAAGCCGTGTAATTATACATAGTTGGCTGTGTGATCGGTGGTTTTGCTGTCATCTGCTGTTCCTTGTCAACATCTTGCGTCCAACAAATATATTCTTCTTCCACTGGAATGGTCACTAGGAATAAGTTCAACAGCATATTTTTATAATAGCTAGACCTATGATGCAGTAAAAGAGATTTGTTTACCTCTGAATCTTTCTACTGACTGTAACTAAGCAAAAAAAATTCAGTATCAGATTCACAATAGAGTCATGAAGCTCCATTGAAGCTTCACAGAAACTTTAAGGATCATTTGGTTGGAGAAAGTTTTTCTTATACATAATGCACTTTATTTATACATATATATTTATACATAAGTATTATGCATATTATTTAAGCATATGAGAGCTCCAGCTGAGTGGTTGCATGCATGAGAAAATTGATAGAAATTTCCAGGTTAAGCCAGTGTTAGGGCTCAGCACGTATTTCTACTAGGCACATGCCCTCAAACTTATTTATTTAACACATATATCCGTATGGACACTGCTGCCCACCCAGGTCACACATAAGAACACACTCAGCACCGATGAACTCATCCTGTTCAACTCCCTGGTTGACCAGGATGACTTGTAGTAGGTATGTATGTACACAATACAGCATTCAGAAAACAAATACCTTAAAGGACATGAAGTCCCTAAGCCTGGCTCTCATAAAAGGAGAAAATCAGAGCAGTCTTTCTCTCCTATTTCTGGAGCTCATAAAATTTCTCTAAACAAGAAATACATGTTTTTATAATAGATTAGATAGTGATAATCAGGAAGTTTTTGAAGTAAGCAGCCTATAGGGAAGAAACCCTTAGATAATTCCAAAAGATTTTGTGGACAATCTCCCTTTCCCACAAAGGTAGAATTTTGTGTCAAGGATGAAACATATTTATAGAATGCAACTTAACCTCTGCTAGAGAATGCACTTCCTATCTCTCATTTTACCAAGGACTGTCTTCCTCCTTTATTTTGGTTATAAGTACCTCACCTCTTTACTCCTTGTATTAGAACAGAAACATAAGCTGAGGATTTCCTTGAACTATATTCTTCAAGTACATTCTCTGCAGACATTGGATGCAGCCTATCACATGCTCAGGAGGCAATTCGGGTAGAAAATTACTTTTTCTACTGTGCTAGCTCATTTCCAGTGGGAGTAGTCACCTCATGTGTCTTATCTGAGACTGCAACACAAGTCATGAACTCACCATGCTTGCTATTGGACAACTGCCATCTCTTAGGTCATCTTTTGTTATTAAAAGATACCACAAGTTTTTCACACTGTGTTGCAGGCTACATATTCATCAAAATCTTCCCTAAATCCTTCCTGACTTGGATTGATTCATTCTTTATGGAGTAGGAGAATCCTTTGTTCTCAAGCACCTGCCATTTATCAATGTTTCTGAATATGTGTTCTGTAGACCTTTGTTAGTTTGTAAGACCTGAGATGGGGGTCTGAAAGGTGGCATTAAAACCTTGTCCTTGTGCCCCATATGAAAGGACTCCTACACATCTCGGTGAGCAAGTGAACACAAAAAGAAAAAAAAAAAAGAAATGCAAACAAAAATAACGATTCAGAAATTAGTCAACTAAAAATTAGACTAGGAGAAAATCATAAAAGCAGAGTCTTTTAAAAAAAAATACTACATGATGTTTCAGTTTAGGAAAAAAAATATAAAATGGAGAAGCACTGATGTGGACAACAGAGCACAGTAAGCAAGTGGCTTCATGCATAGTCAGGGAACAAGAATGATTTTTTACCCACGATCTGTGGCCCAGTGTGTCTCTGGCTTTTCTCAGAGGTCTTAAAAGGTAGCTACTAAAACCAAGTCTTAAGTTACATTCCCTGTCCCAGGATTCAACTGCTGGTGCTGTGTTTTTAGAAATCTACGCAATGATCTATATCTACTCATATGTTGACTCCAAGACCAGCAATTTAGCTTTTTTCTCCCCTTTTTTTTTTTTTAAATCTCGCAGTTATTGAGCAAGACAGTGGCTGTGAACTAGGAAAGAAAAGCAGAAAGGCCAAACCATTGACTCAGGGCCTGACATGACATTGGAAAATTATGATGAGCTGATAAAATTCTTCTATCATCCTATTTTTAGTTGTCTTCTGTTGTGGTTTTTGTTTCAAATCTGTAGTGATTGCCACTGCCTGCCAAAAGCTTGGCACTGCTGCCTCACCAGCTTCTATATAAACAATCAATACCAAGTATCTACAACTGTGCTGCATTGCCCATTGAAAAATGAGCTGTTCCTGAAAGCAACTCATGAGTTTTGTGCTTATTTCAATAATTACTTCATAAGTTTTTCCTTCCACCATGTGAGAACAGCTCTGCCCTGTGGGCTGTTCTCTCCTTTTAAGCAGATAACGCTGCATGTGAGCTATTACTGCTCCATCTGTAGTGCTCCTGCCATGTACAACTGGCTTGACTAAGGACAGGGGCAGGGGGTCTACCAGGGAGAAAGCCAACAACAGAATTAAGACACAATATGTTTGTTTTAATTCTCATTGCTCTAATTTTTATCTTCTTTTCCTTGGTGCTAGCTGCGATTTCCCCCCTGCATTTCTCCAGTGATGCTCACCACCCTGGGCTCGTGGAGTTCATTCAATCTGGAGAGCTGATTCTTTTTGGGGAGCTTGCTTGCCAAGTAAGTTTTCCCAAGTTCTCAGAGCTCTGTGTGCAACTGAAATAATTACGGGATTAAGCTCATTAATAATATGCATAGGAAAATCACTCTTGTTACAGAAAGAGTTCTGGAAAAGGGAGAATTATTTAAATGTTAACTGATGTGAGTTTCTGTAGGTATATATATCTGTGTGTATGTCTACATTTGTGATACATGTACGCATTTTCATGTGTGTATGTCTCATGTGCGCATATACTGTTGTAGCTGCTGTTACAAAGTGCTGTTTCAGGTGTTTCAGGTTATTTGTTGGTAACAACTCTAAACCTCACTCCATATACTGTAAATTCTCTTAATACCCTGTGCTTAACGCAGTAGAGCAGATTGCACATCCATTATGTAATGACACAGGAAATAAGACACTGATAACAAGACTCAATTCTCTGTACTTTTACACCTTTTTCCTCTCTTTTTACTATCCTTTTTTCTAATAAGCGTATTGCTGTGAGCTCTGTGTAAGATACACAATCCATGCTGCATTCAGGATAAACGGTAAGAAAATTCAAGCCATCTCAGAAGTAAGGAGGAGTGGGAAGCAAAAGCTAGGAGTTACACAGAACTGTGCAGGCGGGAGCAAGAGGTAGGACTCCATAATGTGTGTTAAAAATTGCATACCACTTTGGGCGTGCATGGGTGCACACATGCAGACAACATTCATTATCATTGATGGGGCCATAGAAATTATTACAACGAATTTTAATAGTGAGGTAAAAATTAGACCTTTGCTGCCATAATAACAGTCTTTAATGTAACAAAGCCAACCCAGATTTTCAATGGAGCCAGCAAGATTGGATTTTAGTTATTCTTCTGCACTGTTGATAATACACCACTGCATAGAGCGAAGCTTCAAAAAGGGTTTTGTGTCACAAGTCTATTTTGGTTTGTTCTCACCATGGTGTCTCATGGTGCCTTCTTATTAAGTCAATTTTTTCCCCTTTTTTAAATCTCAGGCTAAATGTAATTTAAATATACCTCACAGGTGTTATCTGAATTAAAAAGGATGACTACTGCTGGTAGCATGCTTTCTTCTTAATAGCACAATGCACACAGCTTCTTCTGCTCTCCATCCTTATGCTGCATGCTGCTTAACTGTGGCTTTTAAGGTTTCCTCAATTCCTACTGACACTTTACTGACAAATAGGTCATTCAGAAATTCGACTGCATCGTAGTCTGAAGGGTTATGATGCTGAGAGGATACTGAATCATTTCCTTGGTCTTTCTTTCACCTCCCACAGCAGGCAAATCACACCCAGTAAATCTTCAATGAATGGATTATAAATATCAACGAATTCACAGAAGTAGATAAAATTTCCTGTGAATAGGGGAAAGATGCACAGCTGGGTGTTCTCCCTGTTTGAACTCAGCCTCAGCAACTGGGTGGAGGTGACTACCCACCATCCCTGAAACACAAAGCAAGAAGGCATTAACTTTTCCCAGCCATGTGGTCTGAAGTTGAGCCAACATTTTCTGGGACTGTTCTGGAAGCCAACCACCTCTTCAGTGCATATCCTGAAACGCACTTCTGTCTTGAGCATGTGAGCGGAGGGAGAGGTAGTACTTCTCACAGTGTGGTCCATTGTCTCAATGGATGGGAAGAGAAGGAGCAGGAGGACTGTCACAGCCTTGGTGTAATGCCAACCTCACATCCTGCTCCTCTCTGCTATCTCCTTATTTGGAATTCCCCCGAGAGCCACTCTTAACATCAGCAAATGAGAGAGGACACATGGTCCATGGTGCCGCTGTGCCTGTACCTCTTTCTTCTCAGAGAAGGTGACAGCTCACAACTGAGCAAAAGCACCAACAGCATAATTCACATTTATGTAAATGAAAGTGTAAACCTAGTGGTGTCTCACTGGTACAAGAAAGTCCATTTTCCTTTGTTCGCCATTTCCTCTCATGGTGTTACAGGATGTTTCTTGCCATGACATAGTCGTTAGCAGATTGTTTAGATTGCACCTTGCTAGTGTGTAACATTGTGTACCAACTGGGTCATAAACTGCACAGAAACATTCTACCTTTTTATTTTTAATGACCTTTAAAACTAGTTATAAGACTTCTTTTGCAGGGATTTCACAGATGCCTTTTTACATGCTGACCTAAGGTGGGAAGAACTCACTTAGATAAATCTATGTCATAGTCCAGCATATTATAACTTTTAATAAATTACATAGATTTGTTGGCCTTATTGATTCACTGATGTACGTGTAATAATATCATTTCATAGACTTCTTTGAGAGGAGGGAGAGGGGGAGAAACAAAGGCCTTTTATCAGTATCAATTTTTCTATGAAACTATAAATGGTGAAATGCCAAGATGCAATGTGTTCTGGTGATATATTGGACACAATTAGATTGAACAATGACTTGCTTATAAATCAAAGTAAAGGAGAAAGCATAAACCATTCCTAACCAAGTGACCATAGAGATTTTGAGACAAAAGAAGGACCGTGGTTGTTTTCCCCATGATTAATACTCAGTTTTTTGTGTCTTTATCATGCATGGATAGCAAACATATTTTTAAATTATTTCACCTTTATGTTCTCTTCCTTTAACTGCTGTAGCATTGTTTTATTAACATTTTATTAAGTACTAAATCATACATTAAAAAAAAAAACCCAGAAGCTCAAACAACAAAGGTTTTGTTCTGAAATACAACTAAGGAAAAACATAAGGGTGATTGGTGGTTTGGTTTTTTTTTTTGCTTTTCTTTTAATTCTCTGTCAAATAAGAGGCAAAAGAAGAGAAATTCACATTTATGACTTACTCAGCAAACACGATTCCCAGGGACAATGTGTTCTAATGCAGTTGTATAATCAGTTCTGTCCTCTCTGTCTTGAAAACAGGGCATTGTGCTATGATATAGCACAATAAACTGGTAAAAAAAAAAAAAAGGACTTTTTGCTAGAAATAGTCCATTTTAGAGACAGGACACAGTAAATGACTTTATTATTGAACCATGTGTCATATGCTACTACAGACTTTTTAAATCTTAATGTGGATAATGTTGACATTTGCTTGTTTTACCAATTCCTTGTTTTTTTAATTAAGATTTTTTTACATACTTGAAAAAACAAGCACAAATTTGTGATAAAAGTATCAAAAATAACATCATTCAGAGGACCTGGACTCAGTTTCTGATCCTACTGGAGATTTACTGCTGAAATACTCCCTAAGTCACTATCTTCAAAGATCATAAACACTAAGTTTGGATCTCTTTTCTAATCATCTTATCCATTCTTCAATATAACATAGGCAAATATCTTTTTCAGGGGTTTCTAATGCAAGACTATATTGCACTTGAGCTGGAGAAAACTGGACACTGAAATCCCAGGCAGAAGGGGACAAGTATTTGAACCCTCTTTGCTAAGGTGATGAACATCTTCTGTTTTCTTCTTGAAGTTAGACAGCTGTGCATGTTCAATATCTCTAAAAAATAAGGCCATTTTGAACAACCTCTTCCATCTCTCCATAAGGGAATTTATATTTCTCTAACTCTCATCAGTGTTATGAATCCACAGATATTTGTAAAGCTCTTGATGGGAGGTATTACAGGAATTGAAATTATGGCAATACATCATTTCCATTGACTCGTTCTGTGTGTGATCTTTCTAGCTATGGAGACAGGGTATGTGAAAGGCTGTTTTTCCTGTCTCCTCCCGACACACTCATACCTGCACACGCAATATTTTTAGAGTTATCAAAGTCATATACTGAAGAAACTAACATTTTGAGACACTGAGGAGCAGACAGAACAACAGGTTAATAAAAAGTCAGAAAAGTAGAGAAAAATAAATGAACTTCAAAATAGGAAGGTCAGTGCTGAAATCGCCTTACACGGAGTTTTTTTTCTTTTGAGCAGAAGCAAAGCAAAAAAACCAATATTTTTTTATTATTCAAAATGCAGAATTGAAGCAGCCTTGCTTCTTGTATAGGTCTTCTGAATATGATTTTCTTCTGTGTGAGATTAAGTGCATTGCATTTCTAACACCCGGGACATATTAGAAAGTGATCTGCATTGCCTCAGGATTTTTAGCCCATGCGTGATTTAAATATATTACTGCAACAATTAAAATGCAGGCATCCTTTTTCAAATAAATACTTAGTTTAATCTTCCATCAGGACATTAACATTATATATATATAAGAAAACATATATGCATGTATGTGTGCACATATATAAATATACGGATTTTTGGTTTTGTTTTGTTTCAGGGAGGGCATTGAGCAGATCCTATGAAAAGTATCTTTCCTTAACGATGCAGTACAAATAAATCCCCACAGAAAACATGCCAGAATTGTCAGGCGTTGCTTGGAATATCTTTAGTATAGAGCAGAACACATAACAAGATTTACCCACTGCCTTGGAGACAGAGAAAGGGTTGTCACGAGGACAGTTCTTAAGAGTTTTTACAAAAATGCATGACTCCATCTGTCTTCTCTCTTTTCCTTGGCTGCGAGAACAGCCTAGCAATTTCAATAACCCAACAAGGGACCTCATGGACCAGAAGTGAGGAACAGATTTTTCAATTTGGCACCATTCTGATTCTTTTTTTTTTTTTAAATGGCAGTTGAAATAATTATCCGCAACTACAGGCAGCTGATGGATAGCATGTTTAATCTATGGATCTAGCTTCACAGTCTCCAGTGTGTACTGAGGATAAACAGGGATGTTATGAGTGAGAGGTTTGTATGAAATAGTTGAAATACAAATCAAAGCTAGAATAGTTTGTCTTTTCGTTGACTTCACAGAAAAGAAACTACTGGAGTTGTTTCACAGACATTACCTGGTCTTCTCAGTAGTACTACAGTGGCAAGAAGAACAAAAAAGAAATGGTGTTGATGCCCTGGCCCTGAAACACTCATGTGTAAAGCACCCACTGCCATAAGTAAAATAAATGTGTGAATAAACATATACACATAATGAAAGCATATACATATATACACATATAGCTATATTTCAGGATGACTGTATAGAAAAACTCTTCTCACTCACTGCTTAAAACATATCCCACTGTAAATTAAAAAACTCACTATTGTATTTTTTGGAGAAAAAGGGAAAGTTTCAGTACCACTGAATTCAGCAAGTCAGTGAATGCTTTTTAGCATGGTTTTATAGCCCATTGGACTGTGTTTAGAAGGTTTAATGTTGCAAGATTGAGTACTTTTTGATATTCATAAAATTTTGCAGGATTTTATGGACTGTTTGATGGGCTAGATGGTATGGAAAGCATTCCCGACTTTCAAATCACAAGTAACATGTTTAAGACTTATTTATAAAGCTAGCGCCAGAAGTTTTCCTTCTTTCTCTCTCCAGTTGATTCCACTAGTCAGTTTGGGTTTTTTGCTACTTCACAGACTGTGGTTGGTACAGGCGAAAAGGACAGACTTCTCCAATGGCTACAATTCTCTGACAGTGAATTTCCTTGTAGTTTTGCAATTACCTTCCTGAAACTATGCCTTTTGCAAACAGTTCTCCCAACACAAGGCAAGATGTAGTTGTACAAATTTTGGTTAAACTTTGGCCTCCAGGTAGATTTCCTTTATATTGTATTGCTACTGTTGTTATGCTTTCTGCTACAATAATGCCTAGAAGATCTGGACTTGGACCAGCCAAAGACCTAGCAGTTATTGTACTATAAGCTGTACAAAGAACAAAATTAAGCCTTTGTCTCAAAGCTTGCATGTCATATATCAGATGAGAAATGTTAAGGATGAGTGAGTAGAAAAAAAAATTTAAAAATGCTGGTTAGCATCAGAGACAGGGTTTTGGCATATCAGAAGCTTAATTATTGCAATTGTTTTCACAGATATCAGAGCAAAGGAGAGTTACAAGCACATATTTAAAGCAAGGTAATAAAACAACTCTATTCATAGGGAATTTGTCCTATGCATGAAAAGAATAGCAAGCATGCTTGAAATCCAGCCCCAGTAGATGATGGAGACTGACTTAATTGAGCTAATCACTTTAAGATGATGGCCAGGAGACAAGTGGACTTTGAAAATGCAAGCAATAGGTGTTGGATGCAACAGTGAAGGAGGAAAAACCAGTGGGGTACGAGCGAAGGCAGTGGGTGGTGCCTGGTTAAATCCAGGGGGCAGTGAAGATGATCGTTAACCTTAACAACAGTTTTCTGTGGGATAAAACTGTTAATGGCAAGAGAGAAGGGTGTAACAGGAGTTGAATGCTGCAGAGGGTTTTAGGACAGGATCTTAAGCCTGTGACTGGAGGGGAAACGTGTGACTTGACTGTATTATCTAGAAAGTACCTGGAAGACCCAGAGAGATGCTTCATTAGTCTCATGGCTACACTGCAGTTCAAACAGTTGTGTAGCGCACTGGACAGGACCAGTGCAGCTGAGGAAAACTAACTCAGACTCCCCCTTACAGCACAGCAGGATTCATATAAAGGTGGAAGACCCCCCACCCATCCCCCCCACCCCTGGAGGTGGCAGGTGTTGCTGCACAGCACTGTCAGACTGGCCACATTCATGTTTTAAAGACCACATCTGTGCCCCCCACAGCACTACTTTTAATTATCCTGTTAATCTCTGCCTCTACCCATCATCAAGAGACCTCAAGGAGAGATTTCCTTTCCTCCTCTTTGGTGTCTAGATGGGTTTCTTTGTTTCTTCTTTCCCTTGAACATACCAGTCTCTGAGACACATCATGATTATCATGTGTTCCAGTCTCATCTGATCCTTTTTTCTCCCTTTCCTTTTGGTGACTGATTTCATTTGTTTGCATTTTATTGTTTTTAAATTATGTTTTTATTGCATTTTAATCATAGTTCTATTGCCCCTCGATGCACCTTGAGCATAGTATAAATAGCTTTTCAATGTTTAAATGATACCGTGTCTGCTATGATAAAATATGTCATTACTAAACGTGTCAGGAACAGCCACTTTTTTTTTTTCCACATGATCTTTGGTTGTTGTTCTGTAGCAAGTATATTTTGCTTTTCTGTCTGAAGAACTGGGATATCATTCTTTCCTGTTGTTCATTAAGAAGAAGGAAAAAAAATGGTGTGAGAAAAATCTTAGCCTCTGGCTCAGTTTTTCAGCTAATGTAAAAAGGCACAGTGTCATTAAAATCAGTGAGACCTGGGGCAGGTTGGTCTACCTGGGCTATCTAGTGATACTAACATATCATACAGAATATGATATTTCTAGAGTAATAACATGGCTAGAAATTTCCAACAGTCTCCCAAATTTTAGACTGATTCACCTACAAATTATAGTGCTGGATGAAGGGCATCACAAACAACAGTCTTGGTACTTCATTCAGTTTAAGTGCATATTATCTTTCCCTGGGTGAAATTCTGGCAAGATTTTGTTATCTTTATAGGTCCAGTAGGACTTCAGACCATGTTTTTTAGATATGTGAGGTTTCCTTAGAAAAAAACATATTGATACTCCATTGTTGGCTCCTTTTTTTTCTTCATGATAATACTTTCAGTCATTCTTCCAATTAAAGCAAGGTGAAACAAATATTTGACCTTTGATTTGTTAACTGAGAGCAAATGGCCAGGGTGTGATGGGCACACATAATCTCATGAAAGGCTATGCTAAATGTAACACAACCATGGAAGGGCAGGAAATTGGCAGGGGGTCTACATGTCCTCAACACCTTGTCTGTACACTCTTTATCCCAGGATCAGGGCCTCATCAAATCCCGTGTCTGATAAATTCCTCTGAGGAGATGAAATGAGGGCTGTTGGAATGGAAACATTCTGATCAACAGCACAAAAAGCAGCTGCCTGCACAGAACCACAAGAACACCTGAGACCACAGCATGGCAATGGCAACTCCCTGCTGCACAAAAGACAAATTACATTTTCCTGGAAAATGCGTCCCTGCTGCTGTGCAGTTTTTTAGATGCTTGTGTTTGGATTTTTATTCTTTAAAATTTTATTATCTTAGGAAAAGTTTGCCAGATTTTAAAAGATCAATTTTAAAGACAGTTTCTGCTCAGTTACTTTCTTGATGATGACTAGGTTTTTACAATTATTGCATGGATTGCAGCGTCAATCAGTTTGGAAGTCCTAAAGTCATTATCCTTTGCTGTAAGGCTGCACAGCATCAGTATTGAAGTTAATGCCTAAGAAAGGACTCTGTGTGGGTCAAGGTGAAGAGACTTCAGGGCAACCCCCTCTGTATATAATCAGGATAGACTGTATGAGAACCAAGGAGTATAGCAAGTGTTGCAAGGTTATTGTTCCTAATGGTAGTAGCAGGGAATGGTGCTTATTAACCAGACGCCAGAGGTGGTGAAAATGTGAAATGTCTGTACTATTGGAAGATTTGAAAAAAGTCTTTGAAGCAAACAACCATGAAGTCCTTCTTAAAGTGACATTTTGGGAAGAAAAAAACCCCAATTTTCAGATTAGTCAAGCCATTCTTTCCCCATCAAGGCAACTACGTTCTGCTCCTATTTTTGCAGAAATTGTTACATCACTTCACAATAAAATACATACTAAGAACAGAAACATAATTCTGTTTAAAAACAAAATACCAGAATGTTACATTTCAACCCTGTTAAAATATGTTCCATTAAATATTCTTGAAAAATAAACTTTTTTTGGAACTGAAAAACAGACAAAAAAAGTCTGACTCCAAAGAATGCACATTTTCTTAAGAAAAGAGTTGTAGCAAAGAGATATTTTTCATCCCCTTTTAGTTGATAAATTTTAGTGTCTTCTGCATTGGAATGAAGAATCATGAAAATTTTCTTTCAGTCTTGTCTTTCCACCTGTTTGCAGAGAATTCACTATCAGCTGGGACGATATACACACTGTACTATGTCTCTGATGAGGTTTCTTTTAATGAAAGAAAAGGGATAACAACTCATTGGTGGCTACAGTTCTTCGGTAATATAATTTCTAATGATAAATGTCATAATTTGCTTAAATCCCTGAGTGCCATTCTTCGCATCTCACTGCTAATAATATTTTCATCTAAGGAACATCAACAATAATTTAAAAATATAGTTAGAGACGGCAAAAAAATTTAAATTATTTTTGAAATTAAAATTAAAAGCATTTACCAAGTAATTGTGACTGAATTCCAGTTCATAATTATGTAACATAATCAAACATTATGCTCCAAAACTCTAGCACTGGGAAGTAGAAGGTAATTGTTTTTTGCTTTTATATTTTACCTAATTATCTATCTTTGTTACAGATGGATTTTTAAAACCTCTGCTCTACTTAAAATATCAAATACTGGTTGCAGGGTAGCACAGGGGTGGCTAATCCTGTGTGTTTTCATACGGCTGTAAACCGTAGGACACATGGTGAATCAATGGGAGAGATGATTGAAGAGCAATTCAGAGACAGGAGATGACAGTGGCTCATCATGGATCCTATTTTGGGAACTGGTGGGGCTATGTGTATAGTTTCTCAAGGTCACCTAGTGATATCAGCTTCATTAGCCCTTTCTGGCTTGGTATTTGCAATTAGCAGGGGAATCTGATTATACTCACAGTCCATGTGCCAGCATGGCCCATTACTCCTCTTCCTGCTACGTGATTTAGCCTTGGCATGGAAACCTTAGTTGAAGAGCTCAAGAGGTTCACATGGCTCAAGAGCCACATGTTGCTCACTTCTGGTCTAAGCCCATGAAACAAAACATTGGTTTGATTGTCTCAATATTCCCCCCTTAACATGTATCTGCAGATTGCATTTTAGCATATCTTTGATGGAAATTACTTCTCTCAGCAAAATCAACAATTGTTCAAAGCAAACCACGTATGAAAAGACTTGATATCACTTTCAAATGTTACCGATCATGGGCTCTTTGAGTAAGATAGATTCTAACTGCCATTGGTATAATTGAGCCCAGTACCTAGTGTCATTAGCAAGGAGGTGATGAACACATCTAAAACCTTTCACTGCCTTTTTTTTTTAACAGGTATTTGAAACAGAAACATTCACTAATCTGTCTAATTCATCAAGTGTCCTTAGGAAATCCTACCATTCATAGCGGAGGCTTAGATGTTTGCACAGTACAGCTTTATCCTTCTCTTGGAGCCATTTGGTCACATAACAATTGTGTTATTAGTTCATTGAGCAGTTGACAATGCATATGAAAATGTGTGCTCTTAAATTGTGCTAACAGAAATAATAATTTCTATGCAATGATTTGCAAAATAACTTATTCTGAGTACAATTTTTTCTGGGATAAAACTCGTTGCTGTGGAGACTCGGGGATGCTTGACTGGCTCTACTCACCATTGGCTACAAAACCAAACCTGTGTGCTCCATGACGGAATTACTCTAGCACCTTCGGTTTCCAGAGGGACAGAGTTATATGCTGTCTGTCTAAAAAATCCTTGGCTGCAAGCAGAGTACAGAAGCTCAAGTTGCAGCAAATAGCCACTCACACTGACAGTCACCAGCGGAGCGGAGTGGAACAGTGATAGTCTCTTTTGGTAACACTGCTACAACTATTGCTTCAGGATGTCCTGGAGTTTCTGATCCTCCAGTGAGTGTGTGTACATAACACAATAGATAAAATTCTCTTGGCTATCCAGGGTTAGGAAGCAGAAGGCACAATGTCACCAGCATGGGCCAAACTGAAGTGTTACTCATGAAATCCTCTGACATCTCTGCTTCCAAATGCGGTGTTATTGGTAACACGTTGCCGTTCAAAGGAGTCGTTCAAGTGTTTAGGGTTAAAGCTGCAGGACATATTTTTAGTTGGTGTAAGCTAGGCCAGGTGCCTATAACACCTATAACATCACAAGTTTGTTGGTGGCATTGTCACCTGTCTGGACTGCTCTGGTCTTAAAATTTTAGGAGCCATATTTTTAAATAGCAACTTAGTTAGGTAAGCTAATTAAAAAAAATGGGGCTTTCACTGATGACTTGGACATGTCACACTGAATGCACCTGTCTAGAGTTGTTGAAAAGTTTTAGACTTGTTCTGTACTTGGATAGGGAAAGGAACCTTGGTAAAAAACAAGAGCATCCACATAAACATTTCCTTGCCTTGCAAAACTCAGAAAATAATTTTGCCACCCTCGGTGAACTGACAGATAGGACGGAAGTTCTTGATAGGCACCACTCAAATCTCACTGTTGAGTCTTCTGCTTTGTTGTATTCAAAGGAAATAAAGATTTGTGTTGGAACATTTTGTGGTAAAACTGTTCATTAACATGCTTTTAAAACAATGACTAAAAGAAAAAGGTAAAAATGCAGTTAAACAAGCAAGGAATTAGCTGTAGCAGGCTGCCAAAAGTCACAGCAAGGGGCAGGAGTGCTTCTTTTAATCTCAGGAGCAACCATATGCCTAGTTGTATAGTCAACACAGTGTAGCATTGGATCTGTTAGTAGCAGACATGCCAAGTTTTGTTTCTTGCCTTGAGTGAGGTATGCTACTAAATGAATGTGCATATTTACACTCTCGCATACTTTAAGGTGAAAATATTGGCCACAGCTGTCCGCAGAAGTGAGGAGTAACCATGGAACTGCGCAGAAGGTGGTCACTGAGAAATGGGAAGACTGTTCTGAGCAGAGGGAAGGGTGTACAGAGGGTATGAGGATGTCTGGCACGGATAAATTTTAGAGTCTGGGAAACATCTGAAAATGAGCTGGTCAGAAAATTTCTGGATGAAAGAGCTGAAAACTTGCTGAAAGAAGTCTTAGGCAAGTATGGAGAACTTGCTGAAGAAGCTGCTGGAAAATGCCTCTGTCACCTTTCAGCTCTTTTGTTTTCTCTGCTGCACAGCACTGCTGTCTACTCCTCCCTTCTTTCTTCAGGCTAAAAAGGGACAACTTCCTTATTTCTCTTTCAATAGCTATCGTAAGAGTCCCCAACGGCCAGAAACCTTAATTGGAAGCAATTTTTGCAAACAAACTGAATACAAACCTTAACAGAAATGTTACAAAATGCTTATGATATATGCTTCCTGGCCGATCTTTGGGGCAAACTTTCCTATTGACATATTCTTTCTTTAAACTTTTAGTTATTTAAGTTGTATAACTTAAAATGTCTATCATGAAATAGGCATTCTCTTTAAATGATATTATTTTAAATAAAATGCTGAAATCCTGACCGGGAATCAACAAATATTATTGATTTTTCTTAGTATGCTTTAGTAAGATCGGCATTGTAATTTTTGACATGTCTTTTCAAAAATCCCAGTGTGAATAACGTTATCATCTCAGCCAAATTAATTCCTAGAGTAATTTGGTTTGATTCATTAAGGATTTAGCCCTCCTGAGATATTTTTTTTTGCAAGTCCATTGCCTTAGAGACATAACTGTAGAATTAAGTGCGTGGAGACTTCTGATCACGTACAAATTAAATTTTGTCATTACTAACAGTACTATTGTTTTCCAACAATTTGATGATTTGTGTAACGGTGTCACCGTGTTTTAGAGAGATGGGAATTTCATGTATGTGTCTTTTAAGATGTTGGGTTCTTTTCACTTTCACCTGTGAAGCAACAATTTTCTAGCCCTGAACAAGAAATACATCCTAAATTTACCTACTGATGTTTTTGAAGTATTACATGTTAGAAGTTTTTTTCAACGAGTCCTTATTTGCTTTTCTCTCTCCTCTTCATGCAGCCAGGGGGAAGGAGAGAAGGTGAAAAAGAGCTCTACTGAGGGATCAGTCGGCAAGCTCTCACCCTACTAAACTCGACAGGAGGGTTTTTACTGAAGTGAATAGGGCTCTGATGTGCCGAGCTCCCCTGTTACACGCAACAGCTATCCCAGCAAGTCAGTATAAGCTTTGGGCAGAAATGCATAACAGGGAATAAATGTATTTCTAAAATATGACTTTATTCTTTTAAAATTGCTTTGCCTATAGAAGGCACCAGACAGGACATACAGTCTGTTCTGTAAGTCTCTGTGAATAACTGCTGAGATTCCTGCTAAAAACTCACACAGCAGAAAAGCGAGAATTATGTAAGAAAGGGCCTTTAATTTCCCTTCTCCCTCATTTTTCCTCAGAGTTCCTTTTTGTTCTTCTGATAGAAACAATCTGGAGTAAAATTTCGAAAAGAGTTAAAGAATAAATAGGAAACCTCTTCTCTCAGACTCGTAGAAAAAGAGATTTCAAATCTGTGAGAGACGATTTTGACCATCTAGCCTGACCTTCTGCACAGTAGGTGATGTGGAATTTGGCCCTGTCAACCCTGTAAAGATACCAATGATCTGTGCTGGACTAAGGTATAGCTTTCAGAAAGACTTTATTCGGAGAAATCAGAAGATGCAGAAACCACTACTTCTTTCAACAGTTTATTTCATTTGTTAGGTTTTCCATATTGTTAGAAAGTTGTGCCTTGTTGTTAACAGTATTTAATTCACCCATCACTTTGGAAACAGGTACTGTTTATGTACTTTGCTTGTGACTGTCTGAAGCCTTAATTTGAAAATTTCTGCATAGTGGATTATCCATTCAGGTCAGGATTTATGGAGATCCTGTGGGGTGCCGGTTTCTGTTAATTAACATGGGAGTCAGAAGTCAGAGAAAACCACAGAGCCTGCAGGCCCAGCTGCTGGAGTAGAGAGTTTTCTTTTCCTCACATTGATCCTGAGCTTCTCCGCTCTTGGAGACCCTGTCATTACCAAATCACAAAAAAGCTGATGCTTTCTCCCTCAAAAGTTGAAATCTTGTGAAAATGGTTCTTTTGGCAGATTTGCAGCCCACTGAAACAGCTTTTTTGTGTAAATACCTGCTGCCTTGCAGTGCTGGGAGAGAGGAGGCAAAAATGAAGCTGTGGTTGGGCCAAAACCAACGGAGTTTTGAATGACAATATCTACCTATTCCTAAAACTAGTATTTAAGAGACCCAATGGGGAAAAAAAAAAACATGTTAAAAAGCAAAAGGGAAAAAATATTTTATAGGCAGGCCTAAGATCACAAGGGGAATAATTGACTCCTACAAATCAGAGTAGAAATGTATTTTCAAAATATAATTTAGAAGAAAAAAGAGGAAGAGGAAATCACTTTTTCTCACAGCCAAAAACAAGTGGTTCTTCGAAGTAGAGAGGAAAACAATTATTTTCCTAAAAAAACCAGGAAGCAAAACAGATATATTAGGAAAGTATTGGTAGAAAAATGCATTGGGAAAAGACTTCATCCTGAACTGGTTTCTGAGGACTCACCCGACCACCATAGAGGAGATGGGGGTCCTAGGCAACAGTAGAATGGGGCGAACAAAAAGACGTCTTACCTGTCATGGGCTGGCACAATTCAGCATAGCACAGGAACTTCTTTGTACCTACTCTGCATGAGATAGATAGATAACTTCAGAAACAAAATGGAGAGAAAGGTTGCTCAGCCTCATTCACTGTTCTGTGTAGTGCGAATAAATAAGAGAGTAAAATACAATCCATTCATTAAGTGTGTGGTGTTAAGGAGGATTCCATCCTCCCACAGGAAAGATGGAAAGTGCTGTTTTCCAAACACCTTAGAAGTTCTGCAGCATCTCAGGTGCACACTCTGAGCTCTGTGTTGCCATATCAATATTACTTCCAGCCTGTTTTCTAGTGTGCATGTGAATGCCTTCCCTGTTAAAACCTGAACTATCCGCCCACATTTTGGAGTGGAAGGTGAGTGACTGGCTGTTGTGCACTGTTGCTGCCCTCAAAATGGCAAGAGATGTGGTTAGCATCTCCTGGTCATCACTCTTCCTTGATACAGTGCTCTTGGGGTGCTCCTCAGCCAGGTCTTTTGGCAGTGTTTCCTCACAGGTTCAAGTTCAAACATACTCACACCGATTTGTCTCTTTACTGGTAGGAGTCAGCTCTTGCTTCCATCCACAGCTACACAAAACTCTACATCTTTCCTGTTCTGGTGCTGTCACTAGCTGCTTCATTGTTGCTATTAGCAGGTGACAAGGAAAACGCAGTTACAGTCTGGGAAGATACTCCTTGCTAGTGTTGGTGGTAAAGCACTAACTAGCAATGGAAGCAATTGCTGGCATGTTATGTTTTACACTCTTTGACTCTCTTCTGCTGCCACCTTGGTCTAGGAGCATGGGGGTGGCACCTTCATCATGGCTAGCCCTTGAGATAATGCTGAGACTTACTTAATCATCAGTTTGTTCCCTGCCACAGCAGCTGCTGCACTGCAGTCTTAATAAAGCTGCTCTGTAGTGATATATGTATGTCCAAGACATAATCAGCGCTCCTACTATGTGTATTGTCATTGCCAGAGAGATTTCTTCACTAGAATGCCCTTGTGATGGCTGGGATCGTCCTCACCATTTGTGGCACCTGTCAGTGATAATTCCACAGTTCCTGATTAATAACACCGCCACTGCAGCAGCACCAGAGTGGTCATGGCAGAAGAGTCAGGCCTACAAAACTATTTACAGAAAAAATAAATCAGACTAGTCAGCGGCTGAGCAGGAATTGGATAGTGCAGTGCTTGGCATTGGTCAAAGACCAATCCGATATAACAGCTAAAGGAACCTACACTATCTGCATTTACCACTAAAAGGATTTACTGTTGTTTCAGCTCTTCATTAGACCCTTTCCATGTCCTGCAAGGCTTTTCAAATTTGAGCAGTACCTCAGTGGTTGTTGATTATTATCATCTGATCACCATTAGTGGGTTATCAAACTATGTGGCAGATTAACAGGGAAAGGCAAGTGAGTTGTAGTGATGAAGCACGGAACTAGATGGTAAAGTTGATGTGGGAAGGCAGAAGATGGAGTGAATACTTTATCGGTGGCACATTGAAAGTAAGACAATACTTGAACCTTGCAGATACTAGACACCAGCACGGATCCGTACTTTACAGAGTCTGGAGTTTCAGGTTAGCTGCATCCTCCCTAACTACAGTTCATTGCTATATTCACTTCAGATGTCTTGAATTGCTGTCCTCCACTTTCTGCAGACCGTATCTACTATCGCAGGTGGGAAAATGTTTTTGAGTCAGTCTGGACTGAGTTGCTCCTCTCATTGCTCCTGCTGCATGTAGAAAGGAATACCATCAACTAACCCTTCA
>NW_010414648.1:44352-50507 GCF_000710305.1 Buceros rhinoceros silvestris
TTAAGTTGTTCTTATAATGCTGTAAACGTATAGTCTTGCATAAAAATAGGCCAATGGTGTCATTATTGTAGATAGTAATTTAGACCAAGGTCTGTTTTCTCTGTGAATTTTTACAAGATTTTGTATTTTGAACTGAATTTTGTTTCCTGAACTCAGCTACAATCACAACAAGGTGGAATTCTAATTTGCATATCTTCCAGCACTGTCATCAACAGCCACAAGCTGTGTGGGATAGCTAGCTTACAGTAGGTTGTTTCAGCAGTGTACCAATCTACCTGGAGTTTGATACCACTGTTACTGGTGAAGTCTTCCCTACTGGCACCAAAGTTTTGTTGTTGCTCCAGCCACCTTCAATCACACCATCCCGACTTTAAGCTTTAGCAATATTAAAGGTTTCTCACAAGAGGAGACTTTGATGAATTCAGTGATGCATTAAGGACGCATCGATGCCTTACTCAGAAAATGATCTGTAGCTCTGCAGCTGAGAAGTGATGAAAAGGAATGATCAAGTTGTCTTTGTGTTGTTATGTCCTCACAACACTGCTGTGTTTAAAGTTCCTCATCCTCATGGCTTAGTCAAAGGTACAAACAATGTGGACTTAGCCAAGGATGTCCACCAGTCTGGAAGAATCTTTGGTTCCTTCAAGAACAAAAAAACCCACTGATATTCAAGAAACTGGCTTCCTTGCAATTGTAGTAGCAGCAGATTTTTTCTGATGTTTTTTACAGAAGAGAAACTCATGAAATCTGGCTATTTTGCTTGGGCATTTAGCTTCAGCCAAAGGCCAAGTGACCTCTCCTGCTTCCTGTCGATAGGGTGAAATAACCCCAATTTGCTTTATAGTAGAAATTGCCTTGAGATTCTCTAATGAATATATTATTATCATTATTATGAAGTGAACGGGAAAAGGGTTGGGATAATTGGCAGAAGAGAAAATGAGAGCAGTGAACAGTTACAACTCTGAGGCCCCTTGGCAACAGATACCTTCTTAAGTGTGTCTGGAACAGGCAGCTCCCTTCATCAGTACAGACCTCTCTGCTGGAGAGGGAGCTTCCCCTAGAAGTGTAATTGTAAATTTAAATGTACAGGAACCGAGAAACAGAAATAACAAGGTTCTTGATTTCCACCCTTCACACTAACTAAATATGCATTTACTGCTAATTAACTTACTGGTATAGACCACGTTCCCTGGCAGAAATTTGTCTCATACTATTTGTTAGGCTCAATAGCAAAGACAACTTTCCCCATTTCCATTAGTATGTCCTTGTTTTGTTCTGTTGTGATTTGGTTTGGGGTTTTGTTTTTTGGGTTTTTTTTAAACTGTTGATTTTGCTGCTGGAAAAATACATCCAGGTTCCTCTAAGGAGGGAATATCTTTCTCTCATTCCACTGAAACACAGGAGTAAAATATGGAGCAAATATTCTAGAGTAAATGCTTAAAGCAGCCTCAGGTCCTGTCTGCACCTGTCCCTCCACTCTCAGGAGTGGTGTAATTCCACCAGGTAGGCGAGAGTCTTTCAATGCTGCTGTGCCCAGGAAGGACGATGTGTGGTGTGAGATCAGTTGTTGTCCTGGGGTGCTGATGTTGGGTCCCAGCTGCCACTCTTGATGCTGTTTTCCATCCAGGGAGACTCCAGGTGCAACACTGCACATGCACATCCAGTGATGTTTTGCTTGCTTATTTTCTTCCTTCTTTTTTTTCCTTTCTTTTATTTTGACTTTTACACACAGGCCTCAAGAACATTTGTTTTTTGGCTATAGAATATTGCACCTGTCCTCTGGCTGTTGTGCCAGGAGGTTATAGAGCTCTGCTAGGTTCTACATCACGTTGGTCAGCCTCGTGTAGGTCTCTTCAGCACGATTCCAAGGGATCTAAGAGGTAAACAGAGGTGCCTCATTAGACAACCAAATTTCTTGCCCTGAGTGTTGTTCTGACACCATGTTAGTTCTTCCAAAATGTTCCTGTTAGTTCTTCAAGTGGCATAGTTTTCAGGGACTAAAGTTTGCTATGGAAAATAAAAGAGAAAGCAACCTGAATTCAATATTTCTTCTTCTAAGAAAATACATGTTTTTGTTCTTGTTTGGGGTATTGCTTAAAAATGGGGGATGAGGAGGAATCCAGCATACAAACCAATTATACATTCCTTTCTTCCTCTTCCTTTTGTGTTCTGGTGATTTTTGGTATTCTGAGTGCCTTTGTGGTCAAAAGTTGCATGTTATTATGCTCTTAGCTGAAGCATGGAATGAAGGACGGTAAATTTTGACCATTGTAATGAGATAGGAAGCATGATCGAATGTGTAGGGACTGAGGCACTGCATGGTAGCTGCTGAAATGACTGCTAGGGAAGGCAATTTTCTACTTCATGTCTCTTTTCTCCTTTCCTACTCATTTATATAGATAGAAAGTTCTTAGCATGTTCTTGTACCCTCCAGGACTCCCGTTCTTGGCAGGCCCTCACCGCCCCGTGCCCAGGTCTGTGATGTCCGGAGGTAGAGCAGCGACTCTTTCATGGGCACCCCCTTGCCGTGGGGAAGGAGCTTGTGTGCTCACGTGAGGTTGAGAGCTGTGCTGGTGGTGGCATGTGCCTCCGGTGGGGTCTCCCAGGCCAGACAGGTCTCAACTGAAGGGTCAGACAAAGTGTGTCCACGGGCAGGATGGGCTCACTAGCCTTCGGGCAGCCATCCTAGGAGAAGGACAACTCTGACTCCAAACCTGGGCAGATGGAGCTCGTTTAGCCTTGTAAGGCATCCATCATCTAGGAGAAGGACACTCTAACCAAACCTATGACCCGAGGACTTCGCTGTCACCATCCAGGCTCGCTAGGCCCTGGCAGATGAACCTCAGGTGTAAAGGGTGGAGCCAGTTCTGCACACGCTGCGCCTCACCTAAAAAATCCACCGCACAGGCCCGGAGGGTGTACTCATCGCTTGCAGTGAGCGTGGGAAAAGCCCTTCCCAGATCTTTGTTAGCGAAGCCAAGCCATAATGATGATGATGAGCATATTCCTGTGAAACTACGCAATGCCTTATACAAAATTGCTTTGGTCTCACTTGGAACCTATAGAGCCCCTTGTCAGAACATACAGCAAATACTTACAAACAAATGATAACAAATTGCAATAGCAGTTAGTGCCGCATGAGGATATCACAGAGGCACTGATAGTTCTTTCATTACACTGAGAAACAGAAACATTCAGGCAATCAACAGCGAGTTCAAGGCCTGGACATCAGCACTAATAATGTCACTTGTCTCCAAACCTAAGCAGAAACCTGCGAGAGGAGGAAAGGGCTAATAGCTAAAACCCACCTCTAAAACAACCCAACATGACACAGCCCAGACCATTTTTCCCTGTGAAAATTTCAGGGTGCTTTTTTCTTTTTTTTTTCATGAGAATAAACCACTGTTAAAATAAACCACAAATGCCACAACTCTCATGGCTCTCATTTGCTTCCTACAGTCTGATCACACAAATAAAGTATAAGAGCATGAAGCAGCTCTCCAGTCTAGCTAAAAGAGGAGGAGCTGACAAGCCAGGGAAATGTTCTCATGTAACCTTGAACTTATATTCACTCCCCTCTGAAAACAAGATGTCTCAAGACAGACGGGAGTGGAGGTGAAGTACTTCACAACATCAATACCATGTTATAAATACCTCAGAACTGTGGTAGCCTGAAGGTTTTGTGGGCTCCATGGAATTTAAAATCAACCTACCACTGAGCATTTCCCTTTTACACTGGAAAAAAAAAAATCCAAGTTCAGCTTGTTGCAATTATAAATCATTGGAAAAAGAGGGCTAAACAAAGGAATAACTCCTGTTCAGTGATTCAGTGCTTCAGCTGATGGAGAGCTGAGCCAATAATCTGGGTGATACTCTGGAGAACTAGGGTAGGGCTAAGAAGCTATACTCAATTCCTGGCACATCCACAAACTGTATAATACTGGACAAGCCAGTAAATCTGATTTGTTCCTCAGTATATCCTTTCTGAAATGGACACACTCCTTCCCTAATTTACAGCGTACCTGTGGGAATAAAAGTCTTTGAAGTCTGTTAAAAATTATTTGCACAGGCAGGAGGACTTCTCACAGCTCATGACACTCAGGCATCCTATCAGTTATCGGATGGAGAAAAAGGAGATATGACCCCAAACTTTGGTCTCTTTGTCCTTGACAAGTTCTATAATGTTCAGCACATGATAAAGTGCCTGGAAACCAGGGTAATTCTGGAAATCTTGTGAAGTACCTATGTGTGAAGGTGAATAAACTGCCTGTGAGAACTTGAGTCTCTTGGTATTTTCTCCATTTTTTCTTGGAACCATCCTAAGAGAAAAAGGGTTAAAATAAATAAAAATGCATAGATAAATCCTCAACTTCCTTCCTAAATTCTTCCTACTTTTACGATCATAACCTCAAATGATGTTTCTGAACATGCTGCCTGATGGTGTAACAGAAACCCTTTCTAAACAGAGGTCACGACGGGCATTTTCACAATGGAAATGCAGAAAACAGGTCAGTTCTGTTGCCTACTGAGGTTTTATAGAGTCCAGAAATGGGCATCCAGAGTAATTTCAGGGTACCTTATTAGTACCCTCAAAGTAGCTAGAACTACGTGGGGAATTTTAGGAAATTCATGGATACTTTCATTCACAGGGGAAAGAAAGAAGAGTAATAAAAAACAATGCAGTGCCTTTTGTATACATTTAGCTTCTACGGTAAAGACCGCTGAAAAATAAGGGCTGGTGTCTGTCTGCTGTTCTTATGGCAGTGCTGCAGAGAAGACGTGATGGCATAATCGAGACAGGTGTCTAACACAGACCTGCTGCAGATGAAGAGTGGTTAATAAGCAGGGTGCTAACACATGTCATCCAGATCCATGTAATCAGACCAGACACTTTATCGAATCCAGGATGAAGCTAAAGGCTTCACTTTTCTAGGCATTAAAAAACAAAAAAAAAAGTGTAAATGAGAATATATGCACGAAATCAAAATACGTGCACCCCCCTGTTGACATGAAAAGGACTAATTAATTATCTAAGATGTCACATCCCCAGCTATTCTACATTCTGTCTCGCGCGCACGTTCTCACACTATCACAGGTTGGGGTTTTTTTTAAGGATATAAATCATAATTTAAATTAAACACCTATACTGTTATGTCTAATATTAGTGATCACAACATGTGAAACACAAAAGGAAGATATATTTGGAAAAAACCAAAACAAACCAAACAGAGGAGGAAAAGTAGGTAGATGCATAAAATCTTAGAAAACCACACAATAACAGAGGAAATAAACAGGCAGCACGGATGTGCACACTCACACCCACCTGCACTCACAAACCTCTTCCTGGGTTAATAGTGATTTGCATCTAATATTTCTGGTAAACAGTTACTCGCTACCAGCTGTCTTTCTCTAAATTTCTAAACTCGTTTCCAAAATAAACAGAGCATCAGGCATCTGTCCTGTCTGGTTATTCATGTTTAACCATAGACTGAAAATCAGCCACTTCTAAAAAAAGTAAATATCTCTTCCCATTTATTTTATCTCTGGAATTTTATCCTAATTTAGCTGTGTTTTTCTTATCTGATCAAGCTTCTGCATTTATGTCCCTAGCCTGTCCTTATTTCACATTGCTCTCCTGGTCACTGTTTGCTATACGTTGTTGAACTCACGGTCAGCATCGTCACTGACACAGTAGAGTCCAACAGCTTATATTTCTCACCACCTACTGTGCAAGGATGTATTGCTTTAAGATAAATGAAGCCAAGATAGATAAAAATCAACACCGGGTTTGCTTTGCAAAAGCCCAAATTTGCTTCTCCAGCCCCTAGTTTGCACTCACTTTGGGACAAAAAGCATTTCTGTTTCTGTCACAGGAAACAACATTTGGATAATATACATACTAAAAATAATTTTTGTACAGTTTTTATATGGAGAAAAAGAATTTGCAGTGTAGAATCCCAAGAGATTCAACTGAAATTTTCAAAATGCAATTAGAAATATAAATAAAAACTCTCCCCTGATTTTAGAGTAAACCAGATCCTTTTTTAAAGAAAAAAAATAGAACTCTGTGGAAAACTGAGATAAAACATTTAAAAAAAAACCCCAAAACCAACACCCCCCCACCCCCTCCCCCCCCCACAATCACGCACAAAAAA
>NW_010414648.1:50541-52099 GCF_000710305.1 Buceros rhinoceros silvestris
TGGGGAAAACTGAAATAAAACATTTAAAAAAAAACCCCAAAACCAACACCCCCCCACCCCCACCCCCCCAAACCATCCAGAAAAAAAAGAAAAATATTTTTGCATTAATGAAAAAAATCCCCCAAAACCTAGACCCCAACTACACTTTCAATTTTTAAACCAGCTCTGAAGTTTCATCAGTCTTAAAAAGAACATTTAGTTCTAACAGCAGTTCCAACATTTAGTCTAACAGCTTCCAAAACACTGAACCATTAATTTAGCTTCATATTCCCTGCATCAAGCCCAATAACTTGAAGATGAACTAAACTCTCTCAGCCGATTATGGAAGCTGCCTTCTCTTGTAAACCTTCTCCCTGTTTTGATATACATTACTATGTTTGGAAGTATCCTCACTATCACCAAAACCTGATGAAATCTGGTATAGCTTGAAGGCAAAACCGGATGTCTTGGTGAGAATTTTTCACGGTGTCTCCAGATGAAGAAAATAATGCAATGTAACAAAGAGAATAAAACAAAATTCTAAACATATCCAAAACCCCCTAAAACCATCAACCATCAAACACTTGCACACATAATCACTCCAGATCCCTGCTCATCACCCTGGTTGTTCCTTGCTGACTGAGTGTCATGTCCTTACAGCATCCCGGGAGATGCTCAGCCCAGACTCAGAGCAGGGTAGTGATGACATGAGGCAACTTCCAGCAGCACCAACCCAGATTCAGACTACTGTCTCGCTTGCTCCAAAATCACTCCCAGCTGTTAAAAACTGTTAAGCTATGTGCATTTTCAGGTTGATTCCTCTGTTTCAAAACTAACTTCGAAATTATCCACTGACTGTTCTAGTCCACCTGATCCTCATTTATTTGCTATGATGAGTTTGCGCACATACCCTCCAGAGACTGTTGTGTGTTTTATCTGCACTCACTCTGCTTTCACATTTTCGCCTTAACAGGGGTTGATGTTCAAGCCTTTTGCCAAGGATGTTTTGTTGCAGGGCGTGAGCAAGCATCTGCGTGCAGTCAAGTGTCATCTGGAGCCTGGCTAAGCACAAGGGAAAACAGGCCTTAACCATGTTAAAATACAGTTTCAGTAGACATGAGACCTTCTGCACAAGTAGTTAAAGTGTACTAGTGTACTTTAGTTAGTACAGGATTTGGCTTCCTTGTATATCAAATGCCAAAATATTTGCTGTTTGGGTCTAGGCATTTTAGAGTTAATGGAGAGGAATCAGCATTACTGGAAGCTGATTCATGTCAATTATCTTATAGAATCATTTTAGGATGGGAAATATTTCTTCCTGTTAACTCTGAAAGAAGCCTATAAGGACTTGCTTTGATTTTGACCAAAACCTATAAAAGTCTCAGTTACAGAAGGATACTACAAGCTTGTGAGCAAAGATAATTGGAACTGTCCCCTGTTTGTTGTTTTGGTCTTTTTTTTCCATCATGTGTTTTGTTAGCATTCCTTTTTTAGGAATTTTCAAGTTTTCTAGATCTGTTGAAAGAAATATACTCAAAAGCAGGCAAATGAGAAGGATTAATGGGTTTGACCATGAAGC
>NW_010414648.1:52225-61642 GCF_000710305.1 Buceros rhinoceros silvestris
GTCCTTGAAGAGAAAATTTCTCAAGGAAAAAAGAAAGATGCAACATAGTAGGTGAGTATTAATCCTAGAGCTGTTGAACTGAAAAAAATGAAGCCAAGTTTTTGATGGGAGTAGCAGGGACTGTCTCAGATGTGAGCTTTACCATCGAGCAGATCTAGGAGCAGGGGTCATAGCCCTTCCTCATTACCAGTTACAGATTTGCAGGGAGTGCTGATTTTTGCTCACTTTTCAAGGAAATCTTCTGATGTCTAACAAAAAGGTGACTATTTAAGTGTATATAATACCTAAGTGTCCACATTGCTTTCCATCGGGTGTTTTCCATATATTAGAGCTAGTTTTAAATATGTTTTGTGCATCATGTACAGTTTGCTTTGGAACAGTCCCCAAGAAAACATAGCTTCTTGAGCACACACACACAGAGCCATGCATACTCAGAAAAACAAAGAGAGACTTGTTATAAGGCAGAAGGCCCATACTTCTGATACAATCATGAGCCTGGCTTTACATTGACATCAGAGCAAGAGAACAAAAGATAGGGGATCATAACAGTACACTAATCTGATCTTATTCTGTCTCTCTCTCTGCAAAAAAAGAGACTGTTTCATAACATCTAAGAGGCACGATTTTTCATATCTATCTAAGCTCTCTTTATCCCAAGACATGTGGTTCAATTCTGGCTTGAGATGAGAAGTCAGCCAAACAGGGGACTGTAGCATATAAGAGATTCACACTCGGGAGAAAAGATCGCCTCCACTCTAGCTGCAAGACACACACATAAAGAGTTTCTCATGGCTTGGGTACCACACAGTTATCAAATGCTGCCTGTGCTGCAGTTTTTTCTTTTTTTTTTTCTCCCCCCGTCCCCAGCTCTGGATTATGAAAATGTTCTTTACAACTGATCTGAAACGTGATCCTTGCTTTCCTGTCTATTCTGAACAACAGAACTCAAAACAAATCATAACAAAACACAAAACATAACACCCCACTTTCACTGGTTCTATGAAACATTTAGAGACTTGGAAAAATGTCTGATCCTACTTTACAGTCATTATGGCTTGGCTTTGCGAACGAAGATCCGGGCCTGTGCGGTGGATTTTTCAGGTGAGGCGCAGTGTGCGCGGAACTGGCTCCACCCTTTACACCTGAGGTTCATCTGCCAGGGCCTTGTGAGCTTGGACAGTGACAGCGAAGTCCTTGGGTTGTAGGTTTGGTTAGAGTGTCCTTCTCTTAGATGGATGCCTTACAGGGCTAAACGAGCTCCATCTGCCCGGGTTTGGAGTCAGAGTTGTCCTTCTCCTAGGATGGTTGCCCAAAGGCTAGTGAGCCCATCCTGCCCATGGACACACTTTGTCTGACCCTTCAGTTGAGACCTGTCTGGCTTGGGAGACCCTACCGGAGAGCACTTCAAACCAGCAGACTAAAACTGAATTCACTCTGAACAGGCAGAGAAATTTACAGACTTTTCTTGCAGAGGATGGATGGAAAGAATCCTACTGCTCCATCCACCTTCTTCAGAAGGGTGAAGAGGAGATGGGCTGTCCAAACAGAGATTCCTCCCCTGGAATGACTGAAGGATACAGACATCTAACCTGAAGAATGCTTTTTGTTTCTTACCTGCTTGGAGTTGTCCTATCCCTCAAGATGTCCAGAGACTCTCCTTGAATTATTATTTATTTATTGTTTTGGACACTGCATCTGTGGATGTCACTTTCCCTTACCCTAAATCAATACATTAAAAACCCAACAGTCTACTGTGTTATGATGGACAGTAATTCTACTTTAGTTTGACTTAGTTTATGGACTATCATAGCCATTTCACAACAGATGAACATCTAAGACCATGGGAACTGAATTCTGAGGGTCAGCTTCTCCCAGTGGGAGAAGTATAGACTGAGATTCTTGAATCAACCATTCCTAACGGTCTTTTTTTCAGCAGTATGTACCATGTGGATGGTGGTGGCATCGTTAGTGACAGATTTGGGTAGGGAATAAGATTCAGTTTTCACCCTCATATTTACTGGGCAGGGCATATAGGAGCAACAGTCATGTATTTTGCTAAGCAATTGTTACTTCAGAAAGACATGAGCTTTTGAGGAAAGCGAGGGGACTAAAAGAGCCCAAAGCCCCACAGCTGCATCTTACATACGCTTCAGGTAAGGTTTTATGACAGACTGCTAGCAGCTTTGAGAAAAAATAGATTGTAAACACTTGGCTTATTTCCTATAATGGAGGCTGAGAATTTTTTGCCACCTTCAGAAAATCATCACCCACTTCAGAAAGGATGAATTTGTTCCTTCTTAAACTGCCTAATGAGATAAACGGATATCACACAACAATAATTTCTTCTAATTATAGGAAGTCTAGAATAAATTAAAACAGAGAATATCTATTTTCTGTACAGCAGCATTTTCAGTGTTCATCAACATTGTCCCTAAGGCAGAAATGGAGTCATGCATGATCAATTTGTTGTACAAATCTTCCAGAATATTTCCCTGTCTCCATTTAGCACTGTCAAGGTTTGTTCTAATCTACCATTTCAGACAAGATTTAGAGCTTCCGCACTTTGATTCTTTGGATGAACAAGGATTAAAGTTTTCATTGCTTGTTTGTAATGAGGCAAGTTGTAGCTCTAATTATGTAACTAATTTGCTGCGGTTAACCCTTGAAAAGAGCAGCCGTGGTCCAGTCAGAGGTTCATTTTGTGTTGATGAGGTCTGTAGTCAATGCAGACAGTGTAAATTGAAAGTCAATGGGATCTGGGTGCCTAAAATGGACAGGGCTTTGAAAAATCCAATGACAATCATCGAATGACTGGAAAAATAGACACTGAGAGCAGTGACCGCTTTAAGGCTAATGTAAGGAAATCTAAATCTCTCTGTGTGTTTTTCTTTGCATTAATGTTATTTTGGAATTTCATTAAAGGACCCAGGCTAGTTAAGATCGAGCTTCCACATAATGTATTAATCAATTTTAAGGGAAAAAAGATCTTTCTGATCACCCACATTACACATTCTCTTTCACTAAGTAAATGTAGACTGGATTTTTTTAGAGTTGTCATTAGAAGAGTATTTTTTCAGGGCCTAGAGGAGAATTTTTGACAGAGGAGAGCAGATGTCAGGTCTCAGTACTTCTTTAGTTCAGTAATAAGTCCAGTTTGTTGTCTCCATATGCTAGTCATGACTTTTTTTGGAAATCACTGATCTCTCAAGATGCGGTCTCACAGTTCACATATGCAGTCCTCACTTTCCAGTCTCAGGTGGATTATGCTTTGCTGTAATACACTTACAAGTTGTTTGCCCACAGCAGACCTGTAACGTTATTAACTCAGTACCATGGCTAAATATTATTATTATTGTCAATCCGCACCTCTTCATGTTATCAACAAACCTTTTTGCAGTGGTACAGTCTTCTGATTCATTGACGAAAACTATTTGGGAACAATGTGTTAGAAGAACTGTAAATAATTTGTGATACCTCAGTGTGCCAGACACATACATGTGTATTTCTGTATCTGTGAGTAATTTCTTAATACACATTATTTTGCTGTTGCTGTTTGAGTTTTGATTGGTGGAATCGAATGCTTTGTTAAAGAACTGTGTGAAGTGTACCGGGCTTGTTGTCTTGTGGAAAAAACACAACGGCAAAGTTAGATTTGCCACCAGTTAAGAGATTCTCTTCTCAATTCAGGTGGTTGAATGTTGGTAAATTTTTCAATGCTGTAAGTGAAAGGCTTTTGGAACATCCTTGGGACATCCTTGAGAGTACAGGAAAGGAGTAAAAGATTTCAGAGACCAGTGTGATTGCTTACATTTTTTCTGCTTGTTGGCAGCTTAACGCTTCAAACATGAAAACCACACTTGCATCTTTACAGAGTTCCACTGTGCTTCAGAAATTCTTCCCTGAGACAGCTCAAGTAAATACATAAATATATTCTAGTGCAAAATAAAATCCACACTTACACATTTGAGATATTTCTTCTCATTGTGGTTTCATAGACAACTCTATTACTGACAGAAGGGGTTTGGCTCTTTGAATTGAGGGAGTTGTGACTCACATTTTAAGATCCAGAGCCTCTTCATTCTTGCCTTAGACATGCTGGGTGCAACAACTGTAATGGATAAGAAGTTTACTCCCTCCTAGAAAGGAAAAAAACAAAAAGGAAGGATCAGAAATTTGGAGTACAGTTTCTCATGGAAGAGTTTGGAAACTTTGCCTATGGGATTGCAATCTTAGGCTAGAAGAGTGCTTATTAATATACAGAAACCTGCACTTGTTGAAGAATACTTTCTAGAAAATAATACATTTGGGAAAATAATACAATCCCTCACTGCAGTTCTGGGGATGGCACCACAGGGAGTTTCTTCTTTAGATTTCTGGAATTCAAAAGAAAGGCATCCTTAAGCTAATTTTTCCTTTGCTCCTTGGACTACTCTGAATTCAGCTGAGACTGTGGAGGTAGTGTTACAATATACTTTGTTTTAATAGACTAATTGTTCATGAAGTCTTCAGGGAAGTGGGAATTTTGAGATTCAAATACTTGGATCTGGATTATGTCTAACATTTGCAGAGGAAATGTTTAAATACCCTCCAGACTGTAAAAGCAGCTTTTTTGTCAGCCTTCTCTCATTATCCTCATGATTCTGGTTTCTTGCCTTTTCCTACTAGACAGGAAGAGTGGCTTTCCCTCAGTATTTGCCAGAATGACACCAAACTCCTGGACTTTGCACTGGAGGGTTCAGAATGTCTCTAACAGCCAGGCCTCACCCTTCCTGCACACGTGATTCTTACTCATAAACCCTAACGACCAAGAAAAAGGAGGTTTCTTGTGAATTTTGTCCCCAGCTCCCTTTGAAAGAACAGTAGGCTTGAGCTCTGTTTCACAGAGGTGACTTGTGGCAGCCTCCACACTTATGTTCAAGTTAGAGAAAGAATTTCAGACATCCTTTTGCTTGACACTTCCTCATGTTGCCAGCTCTGAGCTGCTGTTTGTTGTGTCTCTCAGTCGAGGACCTCAACCCTCAATCATGCATAGAAAACAGACTTGACTCAGCACAGCCAGCTCCATCTGCAAGACATGAAAGTTTAATTTTGATGCCTCGGACAGCAAATATGTCCATTTGGTGGATCTGGACAATGTCTCTTAAATGTCCAGAAAACAAACAGCGGTGAAACAAGATGCATTTCTGGACATCGTTGACTGTTGCAAAAAGCAAGTCGGAAAGCAGGAATTTGAGACATGTAGACAAATTGGCCAAAATTCACTGCTGGCATTTGTAAGTACAATTTCTCAATATGGTCATGCCACTTTATACCAGCAGTTTGTTCTCCCTGCTCTGTGAATTGAATGGGACCACATGGATTAGCATTTAGAATACAGTGAAGATCTTTTCAGCTCTCACCTGATGACTTCCTTGATTTTGAGACTGCTGTAAAGGCTATTTCTATATCATATTTCTAGGTACTGCATTTTATTTACTGGTAAGGAATCATTGTCTATGTCGATTCAAGTTGTAAAAACAAGCAGTTTCTTTTCCGGCAGACTTTCAGGATATAGTCTCTGATGGATGTAAAGTACTAAACCACAAAGAGCATACGAAATGGTGAATAAGAAATGTGAGTTCTCAACATTTCTTTATAAGTAATGGTTTTCTCCCAATAGAAACCTTGCCATGCAAAACAGTATACAGTAGGTAAGGTCCATATTACAGCGTGCATAATAAAGCACTGATCACCTGCAGCACTTGCAGGCTGCAATGGTGAGCAAGCAGGGCAGCAGAGCAATGCTTTCAGAGTTGTTAGCAGAAAACAAGAAATAATGATGATTATTTATTCATCATCAGTTCTCTCTGTTTTGGATGCTGGACAATGGGAGAATATCCACTATGTGGTTGTTGTGAACCTGCTGTCTTTCACCTGAAGCTTTTTCAGATGCTATTGCACTCTGTGTTGTGTTGGTGGCTAATATTCCTCCTGAGCAGAGTTTCTGCCATATTATTATTTGTCCCACTGTTGAAATTAGTTACCTGCTATGCCTTTACAACTCAAGACCAATACAATACTGCTTGTGGATGCCCCATCACTGGAAGTGTTCAAGGTCAGGTTGGATAGGGCTTTGAGTAATCTGATGGTATTGAAAGATGTCCTTGCCAATGGTGGGGGGTGCGTGGACTAAATGATATTATAAAGGTTCCTTCCAATTCAAATCGTTGTATGACTCTGCAATTCTTTGATATGTCTGCAAGGCAAAGTTGAGAGGACTCACAAATGTTCTATCGCTTATGATTGGTCCGTATTACTGCTTGTATCTTTTCTGCAAATCTGACTGTAGCTAAAGTTCAAATAATTCATGCTGTGTTCTGGAAGAATGGAGCTCAGTTTCTGCTGGTTGGATGTGGTCTTAGCAGGATGCACTTATCCCACCCTTATTGCTAGTGTAGAACACGTGCAGTTTTGACTAGGGACTGGATTTTATTCTGGTGTTTGTTGTTTGGCTAGTACACCTCAAGGACATCTCTCCAACACTCGAAGACTCCATACTTTATGCTACTTAAGGTTTTTTAAAATTTTGTGATGTGTGTAGTGGGTGGGCCTGATCTTATTACAAGGCTCTGAACACCACTTATCTGGACATATAGATACACGGAAAGACCAGCTAGAGCTTATATGCACTTCTGGAAAGTGGAAGCTGAACAAGGCTAAATATGTCTCCTGAAAATGTACCTTATTTGCAACAGTATATCTGTGATGAATTTTCAAGAATTACAGTGGAGTTGGAAAGCGATGGCTGTTATCAGTCCACAAACACATCTCAAACCTAGAAATGTTGACAGTAGATACGTCGCTTCAACTACTGCCTTTTGGCAGCAGATCAGAATATATATGTGAGCCACCCAAATCACACGCTTTCCTGGGTGGGCATTAGCAGAACCATCTGGCAATTAAAAGTCTCTGGAGCAGTCAATCCACACTGAGCTTGTTTAACTTGGAAGTTTCAAACACTGCTATCGCTTTTTGATAGTCAGAGAGGTTTTTGGTCGTTATGAATCAGACAGCCATTTGATTGGGGATAGAAAGAATTATTTATTTATTTAGCTTCAGCCTTGTTTGCCTTTCCGTTATTTTAGTCTAAATCATCTCTCTTAGAGCAAGTATACTGAGCAAGTGTATATGCATGGCTCAGATCCAGCCAATTTTGGGGATGAATAAGTTGGCTGAGCATTCAGAGAAGATCTGTAACAATCTTGGAGCTTTATGTGGTGTGGCAGTTCTGTGGGTTATTTTGGACAGAGAGTACCCAGTGTTGTTAATTCAGAGAAATGGTTTAGCTTTTGCTGTACTTCAGCAGCAACAAAAGCTCCCACAGCCTCACCATAGGCCTTCTTGATAACTGACAAAATCTTTATCTTCTAAATACATTATATCGTTAGATGAAGTGGACAAAAACAAAACAAGTATGTTTATGACTTAGCCTGAGGAGATAATTAACTTCTGAGTGCTGAGATCCTTGATTGCATTCCTAGCATGATCTTAATTGGAAGTCTGAACTTGTAAAAGGTTGTATTGTTTGGAGGATATCTGAAATGGTTCACTGAGAAATTGTTTATTCATAAATTTGAAAGGTAATCCAGACAAATACCTTTTCCTTTGCCTTTATTGTAATTATTGTGGTTGATGATGATGATAAAAATAATCTATTACAGTGGCAGCAAAGCACCAGACTATGCTAAGAGAACATGCATCAAAATGTGCTAAGCCACTTCAGGGAATTTCAAAAGAAATAATAAGTTTTACAAAAAGGGATGAATACATACTACATGATATTACTTTGAAACTCGTATTGCTGCTTCAGAACTGTCCTGGTTTGAGCTAAAACTTCCTGGTTTGAGCTAAAACTTCCTTGTTTTGGGAAATGGACAAATAGAATTAGTCCATGTAGTACAATAATTCCGCCTTTAACTGGCCAAATGGAGTCAGGTGTAATGTTATGTGTCAAGGCTTTAAAAACGCAGCAGCTCGGAGGAGGTCTCTCTCTCTTGCTTCCGGACTGCTACTTCGGAGGGTCCTGCCGCAGACCTGCTGGCAGACGTCCAGGCCCGACCAGGCCCGGCTGGAGCCAACCCGGCGAGCGACCAGCCCGAGACCTGAGGGGTGGGTACCTCAGACCCTCGACCCATAACTCCCCGGATCGCTCTCTGAGCTCCCAGGCAGCGGCACGCAGGGAGTCGAGTCCTCCCACGAACCTCCTCTGCTGAGGGACCAGGCCGAAACCAGGCCTGCTAGGCCCGACTAGGCCGAACCCAGACCGAGACCTGAGGGCCTGCATCGGTCCACAGACTCAACTGTTTTGCCGTGGGTCCTGTCTCATCTGAATCGGGTGAGACTATTCTAATTCCCTGGCTGCTTTCGCGCCGCGAGCTCTCCTGACTTTCTCCGCAGTTTTCCCTGCTGTGAGCGGGGGGTTTCTCCCCCGCTCCACCTTCCGCCACCGACTGCAGGTTCTGAACTCTCTGAACTGTTTTGCCGTCCCGTCTGGAAATCGGGTGAGAATATTCAAACTCCCTGAACTCTGTGTTGTGCCGAGAGGTTTTTTTCCTTCTGCTTAAAATCAGCTGCCCACGGAGGCCTCCACCGCACCCCACCTCTCCCGGCGCGAGAAGAGTTTTGGTACTCGCCAGGACAGCAGAGCTGCAAGGTCTCCGACTTTTATCTCGTCGTTGGCTGCTTGCCCAGGATTTTGACCTTGAAAAAAGAACAGTTTGTGTAAACCTTCACTTCTTCATTTTTTTCCTTTCCCTTGGTTTGTAACTATATGCATATATATAATAGAGTATAGTTGTGTAGTTTTATTGTTTATTAAAAGTTTGTTTCAGTTTTTCTGAATGCAGACCGAGGTGTGAATTTCTTCCTTGCCCTTTAAATCCCCTCTGTCTATAACAAGACAGAAGGATTTGTTAAGGTAATTTGAGGAGTTGTTATTATCTCAGTCCCTCGACCCTTAACATACTGGTTTTTCTAACCAGTCTGTTACTACGTTTAAGAAAGGCCTCAGCCTTATTTTTTTCAGGAGTCTAGGAAAGGAGTCTGACCCGAGAATAGAAACAGATGAATACCCACCTCTTCGACCCTTAACAAGAGCATGGTACAATGCTTTTCTCTGCTGAAACTATTGACCCCTTGTATGTCCTCAGCGAGAATTTTCATAAGTATTTTTTACATGGAACTATGTTGTATTGTTCGTACAGTACAGCAGGTTGCTAGCGTAAGACAAAACTGCAATTCTGTTCTGCTGATTTACCCTGCTGTTAGATGTAGGAGGCCCTGGGTGGAGACAAAGCTAGCTTAGAAAAATTAAGTGCTGACATTGATTGGGCAATTACAATTTTGATGGTTTAGAACCAGCTGTAAGACTTTCTGTTC
>NW_010414648.1:61827-71741 GCF_000710305.1 Buceros rhinoceros silvestris
AAAGGTCTACATGGCACAATTCATTTCCTTGCAGGGTCACTAAAGCTGCAAGCTAGTAAGGATACCAGCAGTAAAGCCACTATGACATGGTGCTCCAGTCATGGAAGGACTAATTAGCTCTGCTGAGACAGAGACTGTAATGGCTTGGGATGACCCAGCATTTATTCCCACACATGTGCAAGACCATACTTTGTGCTTGGTGAATCTGTCCTCAGCAGGCTGAAAGATGTATTGAAGGGCAGACTGATGAGGGCAGATAATAAACCATGTCTTCAAGATAACTGCAATAGCAACAAAAGCTCCAGAAAAAAAAAAATCTTCTCTTTACCTGTCCCAGTTATAGGCACTTGGCTACCAGATGCGGGAGTCCCAGCACTCTGCATGATCAGAAAGGGCCACAAAGTGCATCTTTCATTCTGTCCAAGGACAAATCTGCAGAGTATCAGAGATTATGTTCATTTCACCTAAAAATTTAGTCATTCAAGGCTAGGAACAGGTGAAGGCAAATGCCACCGCAGGCTATGTGTATGCATGTTGTCTGTATGCTGTACAAGGTATAATATATATATTCCTATTTACTGCATGCCTGTCTTTGGTAAATCTTCTAAAGTTATTTATGATAAGAAAGAAGGTTCAAATTACAGCAGCATCTGAGAACCAAGCCAATAAAGCAATATTTCTTGATGAGAACTTTCACCATTCTCCTCAGAAACACAAAGGAAATGATAGAAGAAAATTAACTTCTTCCAAAATCCTCTCAATAACTGGACTGGGATTGATGCGGATTGCCTTGGATCAGCCATGGTTAGGGGCTAGTATCTTTTAGATGTGCTTGTTTCCCACTGAGCTTGTAGTCCCTCATCCTGTCACTGGGCTTCATTGAAAAGAGCGTGGCCCCATCCTCTTGACACCCGTCCTTTAGATATTAATAATCATTGATAAGATCCCCTCTCAGTCTTCTGTTCTCCAGGCTAAACAGACACAGGTCTCTCAGTCTTTCCTCATAACAGAGATGTTTCAGACCCCTAATCATATTTGTAGCCCTCCACTTGACTTTATCCAGTAGTTCCTTGTCTCTTGAACTGGGGAGCCAGAACTGGACACAATACTCCAGGTGTGGCCTTACCAGGGCAGAGCAGACAGGGAGGAAAACCTCCCTTAACCTACTGGCCACGCTTTTTCTTAATGCAACCTGATACCATTGGCCTTCGTGGCCACAGGGGCACATTGCTGGCTCATACTCAAGCTATTATCCACCAGGACTCCCCAGAGCTGCTTTCCAGCAGGTCAACCCCTCATCTGTGCTGGTATATGGGGTTATTCCTCCCCAGGTGCAGGACTCTACACTTGACCTTGTTGAACTTCATTCAGTTGCTCTCCACCCAACTCTCCAGCCTGTCCAGGACTTGCTGAATGGCAGCACAACCTTCTGGTGGGTCAGCCACTCCCCCCAGTCATGCACCATCAGCAAACCTGCTGAGAGTACACTCTGTCCTTTCTTCCAGGTCATTGATGAATATGTTGAACTGGTCTGGACCCAGTACTGATCCCTGGGGACCACTGCTAGTTACAGGCCACCAGCCAGATTCTACAGTGTTGATCAGAAGCCTGTGATGACCACCTGTGCTGTACTGTTGAATTTCAAACTACTTTAGCTGAGGATTTGGCTCATCATTTCCAAAATTATTTACCTTTCTTATTCATGTCTCCAGATCATGTCTCTTTGTTAAAATAAGGACTCAGCCTAGACTTTAAATTAAATAGCTTTGTTTCCAGTGATGATATCGGGTTTTATTAAATTCATGTTTTGCTGCAGTGGATAGTATTTATACAATTTTCTTGGAGGAAGTTAAAAATAGCTTTCTTCTCCTTATGGTTTAAGGGCCTTCTTTTGCCCATGTTTTTAGTTTGGCTTGTTGTGCTTTTAAACACAGTAAGCAAAAAATAAATAGAAGAAGTGAAATTTGGCCTCTCTCTCCCCTGTAACTTATTTGTAATTGAACATGAAATAAAAGCAAGTCAAACTGGCAGATAGCATTGTGTTCTGGGTGGTGTAAAGTGCCAGCTACTGTGTTTTACTTGCACACAATTTGTTCTTTAATAGTCCTTTTTATTTTTCTGTCCTAACAACAAAGGTGAACTATTAAAAATCAAACATTGAGATGAACAGAACTAAACAAAAACATGCTGAAGGCGACAGGCAAGGTTTAGCACTCTGTAACTTTTATCTCTCTTGTGTCTCTCTGATGGTTGACGTGGCAAAAGAATTCTCATAACACTCTGAATCCAGATCACTTTGCTAATAACAGCCACGGTGTCACTGTGCATAGTTTCTACTTTGAATCCCTCTAGATACGATTCCTTGCTTACCCTGTTGATATTCACATGGCACTGCTCAGCATCAAAGATTTAATAAATGAGGAAACCTCTATGGAATCAGCAGATGATCTGGGTGCATTATTATTATCATTATTACTTTTTTGTTCATCAGTGGTAACATGGCAAACCAATCAAGGATTAGTGTTCTGACCTAAGATGTGGTAGGTAAATCCTCAGTGGGGTATAGTACCATGTAAATTACTGAAAATGGGATGGCTTAAATTAGTTAAGATTCTATACTTATGATAAGCCCCACACAGCCAGGTGAGGTGCAGACAAGTAAATGGAAATTCAGCATGTTTCTACAACCTTTAGTTTAGTCTTTGCTCCACAGTCTCCCTAGCTATCAGTCCAATACATGGCAGTCTTACAGAGGAGTAATGAAGTCAGGACTCTAGAGATTTCAGATGTGTTGATAATATTCTCAAGGGTTTTGTCCATTTTCTCTGTGGGGAAAAGGTGTTTTGTGAAGGCACTGAGCTGAGGCTCAAAAGATTTGCACTTCATTCCTAGTTCATCACGGACTTCCTCTTTGACCTTGGGAAATAACCTATTTTCCTCCTGTGAAAATAAGAATCCTAACCACAGGATCATAGAATCATTTAGGTTGGAAAGGACCTTTGCTTGCCCTGTGGGTTTAGGTAATACGAACCCTTAGGGCCATGGCATCCCTGCATCTGTGCACCAACAGAAAGGGATATCAATTTAACTGCAGTCTTCATCCACTGATGTAACACACACCATCATCAGGAAATGAAAATCTCAGGCAAACGGAATACCATTAAAGGAGTTTTTTTGACCAGTTTTGCTATATTCATCCAGTCCAACAAAAGCAGAAAGTTTTGCTCCTGTGACTAGACTTCTTTTGTAAAAGTAAAAGTGAAATCATTGCCAAGGATGAAAGGGTTTTATCAATATGAAGTGAGATTATGTTTTTAGGCTTCTAAGAAATTGGTTACTTTCTGGTTTTGGTAAGTGCTAACGATTACAAAGGAAATAACGTGCAGCTTTGAAGGACTCTTAGAGCCTTAGTTTTGTACATAGAGAAAATCAGATTTTACTGTTTTATATTGCCACTGTGGTAGTAGACAGACGTGTAGTTATGACTCACAACCTGTACATAAAATTTTCCCTGCCTCACTTATGCTTGAGCCTTGCATGTCTTGTTAGTAGGGAGTTAGGCTGCAATTTTTCCTAGCTCTGTTTGCTAGAGCTCTGACTCCATTTCTAGGTAAGGAAAATAAATCAAGTTCTGTATTTTTCCTGGCAAATTAAACAGAACAAGCACAGACCTGTTAGCTTGTGTATGGTCACTCGCCCTGCTAAACTGTCAGCGAACTCTATGACATGGATTCAGCTGGTGTTCGGTAGCACTGCAGCAAACATTGCCTAAGTAAGGGCACAAGCCAAGAATCATTCCCAGTATCTCCTTTGGGAGTTATCTGCTTTGGGTGTAGTCTCTTCCTTTTTGGTCAGGTTTGGAAAGGTTAGCTGTATGAAGGTGGGCTATGTCACACCATGCCTCAGTGTTAGAGAGTTAACCCTAACCTGTTTTGTTTACTGGCCCAGAAACAGTAGATTGTTCTTTACTGTCTGGGAGAAGAGACTCCTGAATGATTTGAGTAGGGAATTTGTCATCTGAGCATCTGTCAACTAATAATGAATTCAGGTTAAATATTTGTGTAATAGAATCTTAAACATGGGTGTGAGAGGGACATAGGTCCACTTAATCAAAATCAAGTAGATTTAAACTGATCCAGATAGACGTCTCCTTAGGTGCTTCCAGAAGTTTCTAGACATTTTCAATGAGGAAGATTGCACAGATTATCTCAGTAACCTAGCCTAGAGTTGAATTTGCCTTTGAGATGAGCATTTTTTCCTTGTAATTCCTAGTTTATAGTAATTTTCATTCTTCAAGGGATGAAGAAAGTTCTTGGAGTTAAAAAGATCAGCAATCTATTGCCATGATGCAGCAGTGCATCCACGATCCCTTCATTATTACTCTTTCTTACACTGGTAAGATTTCAGAACAATAAGGGAACTGAAGAGCGAGATATAGTTGCACGACAGAATTGGAAGGATGGCAGCTTGTAATCTGTAGTGGGATCCCTGTATTATAGAAGATAAAAATAAAACTTAGATGAGGCTATATTTTGGAGTCCTATTGGTATCATAAAATACTCTAGCTTTTTTTGCTTTTATGGCTTATTTTTGTCAGCAGAGCCCAGAGGTATACTTGTAGTCTTGAAATTCACAAAGATCTTTTCTTTAAAGCATTTGGTTTTAAAAGGGCCACATTTGTTATTGGTTAAAAAAAAATCTCTCCATTGTGAAATATCAATTATTTGTAAGTGCTTGGATTAATTTATTGGATTTTATGGGTAAAAGAAATGGAAATTGTTTCTTACATTAAAAATTAATATTTTACATCCAGCTGTGTCTGGCTGGGCAATAAATCAGCTCCTTACAATTACTTATTTGTCAGCCAGCATGTTAGTTCAAAAAGCTAGGGAGTTTGCCTGTGGATCCTGCTCTACTTGAAAGGCAGAGAGAGTTCAGGTCAAATCAATTTGAGCTGCAGTAATTAAGAACAAGATTGAAGATCCTTCCCCACCTATGTAGTGAGCATCTGGAGTTGCTTTTTAGCATGGATCCACTTCTCAACAGCAGCAGAAAATATTGCAGGCAGCATCACTACTTAAAAAGAGCTTTTAAGAATACTTGAGAGGGTTATATTTGAACCAAATACTTAGATTTACCTTATAATAAAACTGACTACTTCATATTTTTTTAGCAGTAAAACATTTTACCTTTTCAGCTTGTCTATTGACAGCTGAACAGCATGTAACCTTTGCAGGATGTGTTTACAGAGTCTTTCCTAACGTGAGCAAATTAAACAAGGCCAGGGTAAGGTAGTGTCCCATGATCACCAAAAGAATTGAATTTTTAACATGTTACCCAGAAATTTTTTTTTTGCCAGTAATCCATACTCTTCCTGACACTGTCTGAACATGCTTCAGAAGTTATCCCAGGGACCATTCTCAGCATGGGCTTTGTGGACACCTGTTTTGGCAGGTAAGAAAAATGCATCTGTGTGATGGGTGGTTTTTGCACCTTCAGAACCCAGGGTCAGAAAATGAGCACAGCTTTTTTTACTAGTGTAGATGTAGCCATATTTGTCTTGATGCCAGAAGAATAAAAACCTAATGGAAAACTAGTATCTTTATCTCCAGTGAGGACTGAGACAGAAGGATGCATTGAAATTGAAATTTTAAAAAGTGAATGTCTAATAGCTGCTGATGTAAACAGAAAGTTCCCCTCAAATAATTTTTTAGAGTGTTTTGGTTTGGCAAGACAACAAAAAAATTATGTTTCATTCTGATACAACATTATTTTTTGAAGCTTTCGCTTGGCTATCAAGATGAAAAATTAGCTCTAATCACAGCTCTAGTTGTACAGTGTTCCTAGTGAAGAATTCTGTCATGACAGAGGAACTAAATTAAGTCAATAACATACCCAAGGAATATAATTAGTTGTGCACCTCTTGTATATGCAAGATCATATTCAAGTACAGGTAAATTAAATAACTATAGAAATAAGATCACTTGAACTTCCACTATATAGGGGAAACTCAGACCTTTTGAAATCACAGCAAGTGAAGTGAAAACTCACACTTCTGGCCTCCCAGACATCCTCATGTATTAGCATTGCTGCCTTTCTTCCGCATTGGGATTCTGATTGGTGAAGTGCATGGGGCATGTGGGACTGGTGCCTGAGGGATACATAGCAGCATGATGTTGAAACCAGAGGATGCATTAGAAAGCTTGTTTTCCACCAGCAGCACAATGTAACAGAAACTCCTGTGTCAACTGACCCCATGTCCTATGTCCTATGTCTGAACAGCTTGCCTCTTACGAGTGAAGCCATTGTATGCCTCGACATTCATCCCTCTCATATAGCCACTTGTTTCACACAGTAGGATTTCTCTAAAACCAGAAATAACATTTGGCTTGTAATGAAATTTTGCTGTTTGCATAAAACCCTGTGTATTTCTGAGTGTCAATTACTGGCATTGTTTGGTCTACTATTCATTCGTAAACAGACACTCATTTATTGAGTCTAGTGTATATAATGAGAGAGTTATATAAGATCTGGCTGGGGAAACCAGATCAGTCCATCACCTACCTGTAAAACACATCAATGTATATGAATGATTATATACGAGCTAGTTAGAGACTGAGTGAATGATTTGTGAAGTTGTGGTTAAACAGGCCAAACCAAGGTGGTTACATTATTTTGGCAGTGGTTATCTCAAGGTCCAGCAAAGCTGTGCTGTTCAAGCGATAGCAATAGCAAGAAATGAAAGAACTGGAGTTGGTCTAATTAAAAGCTGTATGCTGAGTTATAAAAAGAGAGTACACGACTAAACAAGTGGCAGAGTCCAGATTTATTTGCCATAAACACAGAAGCAATCACAGCGTGATGTTGAGCTGTCCAGTAGCAGAAATTAGGATTCATAAATAAAACCCATCCTCTGCAAGGCTCTGTCACTTCGCGTATAAATGACAAAGCAATACTGAGTGTGTTTCTGAACACATAGCTGCAGACCTGAAGGTCTGATTATGAAGATCATGAAGAGGAATTGTTCTTTTAGAGCTCCTCATCACTTTACAAAGTAACGTTCCACAATGGGTTGGTTTGTGAGACTGAAGACAAATGACTGAATTGAAGTGTATTTCATCAGGTGCAAGGTGTGTATGCAGTGGGATCACAGCAAGCATAAACAGCAGGAGCCAAGCAGCAGCCCCACAGTGTCATACATGCTGTGAACAGAAAACAATCCCCTTGGCCACATTTCGGGAGATTATGCCACGTGTACTTTGGCATGCCAGCATCATAAGCAGCCACAGAACAGAGAGAAAGGGAGACATCTCTACAGTGGAAATGGTAAAGGGCATCATCCCACTGACTTCAGCAGAGACGCAATGATTGAATAATGCAGCTCTAGTTCGTTACCAAAATACAGCCAGTTAAACAGATTCAAGAGATATTAAGTTATGATGGCTTTGTTTTTCTTTGGGTTTTAACTAAACTGATTCGAAAACATATATTTAAGCCCTAGAAGTTAATTCATATTTTTGGATTTGGCTGAGAATAAAAATACGTAGGCAGAAAAGTAGAAAAGGACAATTTCTGATATAAAGGTACAACTTACATCGATATTTTAGTGTAGCAATCTCTCCTGCATACATAATGTGAACATGCATAATATGGCTTTCTATAAGATGTCACTCTTTCAAATTTTGTGATCTGCTGTATTACCTCAGACTTTCCATTTCCCTACTGCTGCCTCCCAACCATGCAGATAACTCAGTCTTTTTTGGACCAGACACCAACTTTTCTTGTGCTCTTCTACGGTAATAATATTTCCATCTTCAGTGGGGACTGTATACAGTATTTCAGGTTGGGGCTGACTAGCACTAACTTTATCAGCACTTTTATTATTATTCTTTGGTAATAAACCCAAGTATAGCATTAAACCTTTTTTTTTTTAAAATAAGTTTCTTTTAAAAAAACCCCCAAACCTTGTGAAGTTGGAGGCTTCCTTTTCTCTGTTAGCTCCAAATACCAGTTTTGTGATTGAACTGAACAATTGAGACATTTCTCCCAAGATCCTACAGACTTTTCCCTTAGCTCAAGTATTTTACAGTAGAGTGCTTTTGTCCCCCACAGGTCCAATCATCCAAGTCTTCCAAACCTTGCTGAATCTGAACACTTTTCCTTTGGTATTTCTCTCAGCCTCTAAGGAAGGAAGTGTGGCTCTACTGTTCTTTAGTGATTTTGACTGAAATAGTTCATGGTTCATCTCTATATCAGATTTTTTTTCAAATTAGAATGAAAAAGGAGAAGTCAATTTGGAGAAATTCTTTCATATACACTTTATTAAGACTGTTCTTTTTTCATTTCTGCTTTCTGGGTTGCACAAAATATTCCCAGTTAATCAAGGGCCAAAATGTGGGAAATTAAAGCTCCTTTAGGATTTTTCCATACAACTTTACTTTTGACTGTCTTACAAGTGAACAGAATACAAGCACTGGAAAATAATATTGTTATAGAGGCTTCTTCATGTTTTGACTGTTCTCTCAGTATTGAACAGGCTTTCAGACAACACAGCTGACCTGAACAAGAGACATGCAAGACAAAACAGGTTAGTGCTTCCTGTGCCCTCTTTAAATGTCCTTTTGCCTGAGGCTGAGACAGGAAAAGTTTTGGCTTTTTTGACATATATTAAGAGTCTGACTTCCAGTTCAACTAATTCTTCTCCCAATCCTCTCTCACAAGTGGGTGATAACATGGGCTACTACTTAAGCTGGTTTTTTACTAAGATGAGTGGGTTTTAAAAAAAGCTTAAAAATATGGTAAACTGAAATTGATTTTTTTTTTAACCAGTAAAATTCCCCAAGAAGATACAGAAGTGTAAAGGAAGTTGAAATCTGGAGGCAAGAACAGCATTTTTTGAGTATCTAGAGCATGAGAAAAGTTATTCACATTTAAAGCCAGCTAGAGAAAACAGTTTCTAAAGGGAAGTTAGTAGTCAGAACTACTGTATTTGTGGTAACCAGGAAAGATGCCTAAAGGCCATAGCACGACAGGGCAGCTGCCTAAGTAACAATAGCTCATATTTACAGAAGCCCCACATTAAGAAGTAAAGGAAGAAAAGATACTGGCAGTGGCAAGAGAACAGCAGGATCTGAATCATAGAATCATCTGGCTGGAAGAGATCTCTAAGATCATCAAGCACAACCATTCACCCTGCACTGCCAGGGTCCCTAAACCATGTCCCTCAGCACCAAATCCACACAGCTTTTAAACACTTCCAGGGATGGGGACTCCACCACCTCCCTGGGTAGCCTGTTCCAATGCTTCACAACACTCTGTAAAGAAATTCTTCCTGATACCTAACCTAGAGCTCCCCTGGCTCAACTTAAGGTCATTTACTCTCATCCTGTCACTTGTCACAGGGAGAAGAGACCAACACCCACCTCTCTACAACGTCCTTTCAAGTAGTTGGAGAGAGCAAAAGGTCTCCCCTGAGCCTCCTTTTCTCCAGACTGAACAATCCCAGTTCCCTCAGCTGCTCCTCATAATGCCTGTAGCATTGCAGGGGGTTGTTGTGGCCCAAGAGCAGGACCTGGCACTTGGCAATATTGAACTTCATACTACTGGCCTTGGCCCATCGATCCAGCCTGTCCAGATTCTTCTCTAGGCCTCCCGACTTTCAAGCAGATCAACACTTCCACCTAACTTGGTGTCATCTGCAAACTTCCTGAGGGTGCACTCGATCCCCTCATCCAGATCATTGATAAAGATGTCGAAGAGGACGGGTCCCAGTACTGAATCCTGTGGGACACCACTGGTGACCGACCACCACCTGGGTTTGACTCCATTCACCACCACTCTCTGGGCCTGGCCATCCAGACAGTTTTTGATCCAGCAGAGAGTACATCCAAGCCACAGGCAGCCAGTTTCTCCCG
>NW_010414648.1:71776-83510 GCF_000710305.1 Buceros rhinoceros silvestris
TTGCAGGGGTTTGTTATGGCCCAGGTGCAGGACCTGGCACTTGGTCTTGCTGAATTTCATACAAAGAATGAAAGGGCTCTGTAATTTACTGACAAACTGAACATGCTTTGCTTCAATATTCCTAACTTAGTGCAGGTAAGCTCAAAATATTTTGTTAATGTGACAGAGGGGACCTGAGTGAACTGGCCAGGCTGCTGTGCTCACAGGCTGGGAGGCAAAGTGTGCAAAGTGTGAGTATTCCTCATCCCCTTTTACACCTTTATATGTGGTTGATATCAGGGGCTGGATATTACTTACATTCTTAGAAGCATCTTTGGCTCTAGATAATAGACTGTTCTAGATAATAGAATGTTCTTTAAAGCAGTATTTTTAATGATGGGGAATACGAACCGGGAGTCTAAGTGAGACCTCAAACTGCCTGAGCTAATTTGATTGCTATTGTTTGAGATATTTTTTTGGGGATGCTTGGAAGTGAATTTTATTATTAAAAGGACAAAGGGGTATCTTTAAAGGGCAACACTAATGTATGAACAGAGGGCAAAAAATAATGTTCTTTAAAGCTCTCTCTGGGGTCTTCCCAGTTGTGACAAATGTTAGTGCAGGAATTAGGAAAACACAGACAAATGTGATGGCGAAGAAAGAAGAATGGAGGTTAAAAGAAAAGTGGTTTGAAAGATCTACTTTTACTACTGTATGAAGAATAATATATGATGCCTGCGTAATGAAAATGATTTGTTCTGTCATTTTATTTCAGATAATTAGACTGTCATCTTGGAAGGTGTTTCTTGAAGCTTTTTATCTGGTTAGAGTTCTCTTGCATTTCTTACAGTTTCAGTCCAGGACTTTTTCCCCTTGCCTGGTTTGAGATGCAATGTGTCCAGGCCTGAGGAGGCACTGATTCTGTGATGTTCTCACGCGACAATGTTACAGGGTCCAGGTAAGGTCTCCTGTTTCCAGCATGCTGCTGGGTAGAATGTTCATGTGCAGTTTCAGATCTGGAGATAGTTGACTGGCTTACCATGGATGGATGCACAAGCCCAGTGAAGAGAGGAAGAGGGACTGGATCCCAGTAGAAACCACCTCTAGCACCCAGCACAAAATTGCTGCTGAGAGACACGGCAGATTCTGGTAGAAAGTTGCAACACAGGTCTGCTGTCTTACTTTCCTAATCTTTTCACATTAACAGATCCAGCTGCAGAAAAGAAAGCGAGGTAGATGCAGGATCCACAGAGGAGGTCTAAATTCTGTGCAAGTGTTCATCAAAATAATTCTCTATAAGCAAAGAAAGAGCTGCTTTCAATGACTTTTGGGAGGCTATTTTCCACCAGAGTAAAATCTGTCAATCATGAGCTCATTTGTATTTTTAAATACTTTCCAAGCATCTTCAGCAGAAGCAAACAGGATACCATAACGCTGAGTAACAAAAGATCAGTAACTTGATTCTCATCAAAGAAAACAAAGATATGGAGTCATGTCTACTATTGCCATCTGAACAAAGCAGGTCAGCTCATGAAAATTGAGTGCAACTAATGTGCAGACAAAGAATTGCTTGGTGAATAATTGTGAATAGCAAATACAGGAGATTTTGACTCAGGAGCCTGTGGGAAATGCCTGAAAAGAAAAACTGGCTACCTTTATTAACCAAAGCATTTACTAACATGCCTTGCTTTGTTTCTCTTTCTGTCAGATGCTACATTCAACTGTGTCTGAACTGCTGACACCATCAAGAACTGTGGCTCTCTATCCCTCTACTAATATCCATGGGACATACTTTGCCTATTCAGCTTGATATAGTAGTATCTTAGACAATATATAGACAACTGGTTGTTGTAAGTGATGAATAAAAGCAAGAAGAATTTCGGTCTGCAGGTTCGATATAATTAATGAAGTGTTACTAAAGCTTTTTAAGAGAAACTTGTTCCTGCATTTACAATGTGCTGTAATGATTTACTTAGTAGTCTCCCTTTAGACTCTGTATACAAGTTACAAATGATGCAAAATGTTGCTGATCAGAGAAATTGGCAATTGCTCATTGGTATTGACGTATACAAGAGTCTCCACTGGTTGCCAGTGTAATTATAAACTGACTTTAAACACTTGTTTTTGGCTAAAGGCTAAAAGAGGACCTTATTTCTCATCTTATTTCAAAGTTTCTCCTGTCTTAATCTTCATTTGTTTCCTCCAACAGATCAAAATAATAATAATGATAATGATAATAATTATATTAATAATAATATACTGAAAGTTTTGTGTGTTGTTCTACTTTGTCATCCATCCATCTGTCCATGACTGCTCATTCACCTGGAACAGGTCGTGATGACTAAGAGATATTTCCAGTATTACCCCAGTAAAAATTCCTATCAATGAGATATTTGGAAACAAGCTCAGGTTTTCTTCAAAAGGGTCTGTGATTTAAGAAAAAATTCTCACAGGCTCTCCCACTGAACACAGGGGTTCTGACTGAGCCAGCTGGATATCTACCTAAGACTCTGGGTCTCATGCTTCTTTTTGACTAGGGATAACTGAAAATATTATGGTAGACTTGAAACTAAGTTAAAAAGCTCAGTATCGTGGAGAAGTTTCTGAAACAAACTTGTGTGGAAACCAACACTCTCCTTCGAGAAGATCCATTTAGATACGCCAAGATCTGAAAATTTAACTCACACTAACAATGGGTCAGAGAACCACAGTGAAAGTGACTTTGAAATGTTCTGAAATTAAACTAGAGAAAGGAAGGCTGGTTAAAAAAATAGCCAAACTGCAGCCTTACTCCTGTATTCTTGCTTGAAGTTCAAGCTGCGAACTCATTGAGTTTGCTGCTGAGATCTAATTCCATTCATTTTTGCATGAGTATTAGGAGGGAACTCTGATCAGCTGAGATGGGTTGTTCTCGACACAGCCTGAAGGAAAGCATTTACTCCTTGAGAGTGTCTGACATGCAGCACTTATGCTTCTGCTTTAGAAAGTCTGTTGCTCATTATAGAAACGTTAACTTTATTCTCCACTCTGGCTGTTCCGTTCCTGCAGGAAAAAAAAAATCCAACAAGTTATTGTAACGCCTATGGACTAGCACCGAGAAACAAATCTCTGTCTCCTTGTGCTTCAAACAGCTGCTGGTGATTACCCTCCTCCCGTGGCAGCAGAAACACATCTGGTGTCTGCAGAACTGTAAAGAAACAGAAAGGAGAGGAGCCAAAGCATCTGTCCCAGGCATACACAGCTACATCATCCCAATGCTGCTGCCCCAACTGAAAGCCGTGTCTCATGTAGGTAGTGGGCTGGGGTGGTGATTAGGAGAAAGAGGAAAATACAAAGCAGACTTTTCCTCCTTCATATTTCCTGTCATGGCTGAACCATTTGGCTTTGTCCTCAGATCTCTATGTGGTGTTCACTGTTCCCATTCTTCTATGTTCCTTATGGACGTGTTAAAAAGATGACCAAAATTAACTGGACTAAATTACCGTGTTTATTATCTTCAGTGAAAATTCCCTGGTATGAAGAATACAAATATGATACCTACTGCTTACTAGTTTCTCTAATAGCTTACGTTATGACCTGTAGAAATAAAGTAATCGAGATTTTCACTTTCTGTCTAAAATGTCGTAATTTCAATTTTGTCCACCAGCAAAACACATCAAACTAAAAGACTAACACTGTAGTTATGAGGTGAGTTTTAAAGAACTGTAAGATTAAGAAAAAACAAATATAAAAGGTATGGAATTCTCCTGTCTGTCATGTCCCTTTTTTTTAGCTTTACCTGTCAGGATTAAGGCTCGGAACATTTGACAGTGTATGAAAAGAAAGGTAATGTTCTCACATGATGTCTCACATCATTGGTGCTGAAGATCATAAGAAAATACTAAGTATAGGAAGCAGTTGACAACACGTTTGCCTACTGTACTGTAGGGCAGGACATGTCCATATATTTTGTTTGAGCTGTTTTTCCTCTTACAGTTATGAGTTAAAATTAAGTTTTAAAATTTCCTTCCCCTCCCTAATCCCCCTTCCCTTCTTTTTCTTCTAAAGCCAAAGAAAGGGTTAATAACAAAACAAAAAAACCAAACCAAACCAAACCAAACCAAAAAAGTCCAAGTTCTAGTTTTTTTCTTTTGGCAGCTGGGTCTTTGATATAGAAGATGCTTACATGAAAAAAACCTTAATGTTTCTTCAAAATAAATACTTTGCTGAGATGTCTGTCACATGAATGGAAGATCTGACACAAGTTGTGTCATATTAAAAGATATTCTTGCTTAAGCCAAATTCATTAACACAAATTCAACATAGGCTGAACACCGGCAAAGCTGTTGCGATATGGTATTAGCTGTAGATGTACATAGAGTTACGAGGTTACTAAGAATCAGCCCTCAACAGGGTGTCAGAAGGTAGCAAATGCCAGAACTGAGTTGACTTCTTCATATTTATCTGATCTCTTCTTCCTTTCCACTTTTCTTTCTCTGTCAGCTTATATTGTTTTGCAGTTGTATAACTATTACTATTGCCTAACTCCTATTCCCACCAGGACCAGGAATATCTTCCCACTCCCCTCCCCACCCCTAATTCTTTTTTTTTTTTTTACACTTGGGTAGTGAAGAGCTTTTATTTTATAAGATTATCATTTGCTATCATGCCACATGTGAGAGTGGTAAGGGGTATTGAAAAGATGCAAATGCAATAGAGAGCAACTGCTCCTGTACAGTAACATGGTTTTCATTGCAGACAGTGTTGAACACTGCTAATTATAATCCTGCATTTCTCATTGCTTCTTTGAGGTCCAAAGTGAGACTGGCTAATTATGTATGTTGCTCTGCCATATCCAACAGAATAATGTTTTCTTTTCATCAGGTTTGACTTTTGTTCCACTAGTTCTCACTTCAGTTTATATTTTCTTGCTGTTCACTTTATGATTTCTTCATTAATGGCATAAGCAAAAGTGCCCAGCACCATGGGAGAGGGAAAGCTACCCCTGTCTCTGCACATGGTGAGTTGATACAGGTTTATCTTATTTTTTAAATGATTGTTTTCTCTCTAAGTAAGTGAATTGCTCAAACTCCGTTAGCTGAAAATGTGATAACTGTAGAGGCTGGATGCTTGTAAAGGAGATGAACACAGTAGGCTCATACATTTTCTGAAGAATTTTTATCACTTTTTACAAAATTTCCCAATTGATTTGTTATGTTATTACTCCCTTGGCTCCCAATAATGTTGTTTAGACAGAGAAATATTTCTACAGCATATCTTCCCATTTACACTCTGCTTTTAGCACTGGCCTGTAAATAGGCCATTATAGTCTGGAAAAGAAATACTAAGAGTAAAACTTTTCCTTTGTGTTTCTTAAAAAATCCAGTCTAACTAATAGGTGTCCAACATGCATTTGCTATTATAATTTAAAAATTTTCTACCATGGTATGCATGCAGAAGTGAACTAATTTGATTAATAAATAGGTAAGTATAGCAAACAGGTCATTTTATATCCACAGTGCAGATCTGAATACTCTGGAATACCTCAGTGCGTTCAAGGAAAGAACTACTAGCAAGCCCTGCAGCAATTGGAGCAAGCCCAGCAGACCCATTACCACGACATGAGTGGGTTTTAGGTCAGTAAGGTTAAAAAAGATTGTTCCAGACCAACCCAAACCTAGGTAATCAGCTCAGACAAGAGAGCTAGTATGTGCTAATATAACGCCCACGATAGAACTCAATGTGGTAGTTTTGGGGCCAAATTCTGCCTGTCACATCCATGGAAAATAGTTCCATTAGCTTTAGTCATAATGCATATGCAGGAGGTGAACGCACTAGCAGAGAACTAATCAGAAGAGCTCCTTGGAGAAGGCAGCAGGTGGCAGATGCCTTGAGGGGCTGCTCTGATTAGCAGCTTGCCCCACTTCTTCCATTCAGTGCAAATGTCTCCTACTGCATCAGAAAAGATTGGAGCTAGGGCCACCTGCTGGTGTAAAAAAAAGACAAAGTTTAAATAATTGCAAGTTATCCATTGATTAAAAGGTTTCCTTCCACTATTTGTGCATGTGGAGGAGTCCCAGATGTTGGTTGTATACAGTGGACCCATATTCTGATTTTGAACCCATGGTGCCTCCATGTGAAGTCTTTGAACATAGCAGATTTTAATTCCAGGTTTATCATCAGTGTAGGGGAAAGTTTATCTAGTATGTTACAACTATTCTTTTCTTGTCATGAATCAGAGAAGATAATAGCAGAGAAATCCTGAATCTCCTCTAACATTCAAAGCCTTGCTTATCTGTAGTTACATTATTTTTCAGTAACAGCAATGAAATAACACAGGCCTGACAGCTTTAGGGAAATTAGCAGATTTACATCGGTGTCAGCAAAACTCAGTATGGTAAATGGTGATTGAACTATGTATGAAGAGTCCCTTCAGTGGAATTGCTTTGGATATTGGCATTCACACTGCTAAATTTACTGCATTAAGGGTAAAATTTCACAAGAATTTCATTCCCTACAGCATTTTGGTATGTGGTAGTCTGCCAAAAGGATATGCCTTCTGCAGGGTCCTACTAAGCAAAACAAATAAGGGCCTAATCCTGCTCACTTACAAGTACTTGTTTATCTGAACAGATGTTGGCATTTGTTTGATGTTGGCAACAGATGTTGGCATATTGCATGACTGGGAGGAAAATGGTAGGGCAATGGCAACCAACAGAAGGTGGTGACTCCTTTTATGAGGGGTGGAGGTATTGGATGGGAAAGGTACACTGGGAAAATTGAGAAGGCTGTGCCAATGAATCAAGGGGCTCACACACAAGGGACTTATGAAGTAGAGGAGAAATGAGTGAGCAACAGAAATGAACAGTTGGCCTGTCAAGGTGTGTGTTCAAACCAAAAACGAAGATGAAGGCGTTGATTGTTAAACACAGGGTTATGGTAGACATAAAGCGGTCAAATGTCTGTATAAACTAATATTGCCACAACAAAAATGTATAAACTTGCCATGAGCAAGTTAGGTTGGATTTTAAAGAGTTCCCAACCCCCAATGTGATGCCTGAACAGCCATCTCATAAAAGTAGATGAAGCGAGAAACCGTTTTCAGAGGGAACTTGGTAACAGGATTATGTGATTACGTTACAGGATAAGACTGGCAGGATGCAATTATCTAGATCCCTTCAAGGCCTATTCCCCTGTGAGAAAAGAGGAAATCAAAAGCAGTGGCTTACAATGCACTACAGGTGTGCATGTGGCCCAGCATATAACTTGGCAAGGCTGGGTACTAATCCGACTAATCTAGAAGTGCTGTAATGATCTATTCTCCCCATTAGCCCCTAGAAAACAATGTAGCTGTTAAGCGAACTGTCCAAAGATATGTATTAGCAGCTGATGAAAGCAAGTATTTGTCCTTCACTGTAGCAATATCCCTACCTCCAAAAAAGTGTCAAAATACTGTCAAAAGACATCAGCAAGTAATAAATATTAAAAACTCAAGTAAAACTTAAGTAAGAGGGCAATGATGCTACTAGAGAGAAGAAAACGTTCTGGAAAGTTTGCAGCTCCTCTGCCTTTTTCAGATTTTTGTTTGCAGATACTTATCAGCAATTCATGAACTTGTCAATTTGCCCCATAACTTCTGAGAGCTCTAGCTAAGGTCTAGCCTAGCACAAGCAGAACTTTCTCTCCAGTTGCTAGGTAACTCCAATGTCTGTTCATCTGTGGTACCTGTTATCAGCTGTTCACATCTTTATTTAGTTTTCATCTTGACCATAGTAATGTGATATCACTGGACACAGAGCCTGCAACATTTAAGAGACTTTGTGGTTACCAGTGCTACAGTCCATCCTCATCAAAACGGGCTGCCCTCTTCACGAATATATGTGCCAGTCAGCTCAAGTTAAAAGGTTTCAGTTCTCATCTTGGGTTGATTCTGTGCGTATTTCAAGACTGCTTTGACGTTGTGAATAGGAAACATTCTCTATGAGATGTGATCCTCTAGCACAATGAGTCACTTTGTAATAAAGTTTAAATTCAGCCTTCTAATTCTGGGGAGGGATATAAACAAGGGAGCACACAAATGGACAAAAGACCTTCCCCGGGAGCCAGGGACCACAAACTCATCAGTATCTGCTGTAAGAAATACCACAGCAACACAAGTGTTTTCAGAACTTCTAGAAAAACCTACCAAAACAAACTACTTTGCGAATTCTCCTTTGGGAGAAGATGAAAAGACAGAAAAAATATGCATAGCCATGTTTCTTACTGCATTGTTAAAAATTCCAGCGAGAAAACTGTCATAAAATTATATGCAAAATGAAGGAACAGAAGAGCCACTGACTTTATTTTGTTGAATTGCAGTAGCTTCTAACAGCCTTATTCTTCTCTTCTAACAGAAGAAAACACCTATCTCACACATGACAGTGAAACCTCTTTCTCCTGAAGTAATTTCTCTAACTACAAATCTAGGGACAATGTGAGGATACAACAAATGTGGAGCAGGAGTTACAGGCAAGTTGTAGATAACTGTGCAAGACAAACTAGGAAATGATCAGAGTGTAACAGCTGCCTAACCAAGACTCTAAGGGCTGGGGAAATAATTTCTGATACGTCTTTGCTTACATTACTGTCTGCCAGAGGAAGGATTAGTTGGTAGTGTCTTTTACATAGAGGGATATATATACACATTTAGCTGTCTATATATGTTTCTCTATACAGAGATATTTATCAGCTAAATACACATAAAATTTATTTAATTATTTATTGAGAAAGGAATAAGGAAGCAAACTCCGAGTGCTTCTGGCTGGAAATAAAAACAGTCGTGCAGCTGTCCAGTCACTAGTGGATAAACCCTCTTTGTTTTACTTAGAGGTAAATGTACAATATTTGAAAGACTTACTTCACGGAATTTCCTGGCAATGAGGAAAATATTATGAACTCCAGTAGGATTCATTAAAATAGTTTTAAAATCAATAAATCCACTGATCTATATATACAAGTAATAGAGAAAAATTTTATGAGTGGTTTCCTACAATGTGTTCTGAGCAATAATAAGACACCACTCTTCAAGTACTTCATCAATTACTTGCTATGGTCAATAGGCTGATCTTCCATTATAAACAGACAGCCTTCACTATGAAGAATGAATAAATAAAAAGTTCTAGCTAGATAAACACTCCAGGATGCTGTATCTAGCCAGACCTTCTTTGCTGGTCGTGGTAGTTCTCCCTAAGTATTTTGATATGTAATACTCTCCAACTTCTTCTTTTACACACTACTTTTCTTGAAAAGCTATAATGGTCCTAAGTTTCTCATTTAAGATGCTACACATTAGAACACTTTGAACTGTTTGTTGTTTATGTCAAGGTCTTGAAGCTGTATTCAGAACTCACATACATTTGAAAATTATTTTCACAAACCCTTATTTTCTTCTGGATTGAAAAAAATAGATGTCTTGGAGAAAATCTGTATGTTTGACCTTTAGACTATCCATCCATGAAATTCCAGTTTGTCTTTTGACAAGGTGGTTTATGTAATATCATTTATTTTTCATTTATATGTCAGAGATGTACATGGAACATTAGCTGTACAGTATCACACAAGGTGCCTTATATTCTTGAATCATGATTTTATCAGGGGATTGAGGCCTCCCTGGAAGAAGCTATATCCACTAAGTCTGCTGCAGTTGTTCTTCAACCAATGGTGTTTTTCACCATCCATTCTTGCTTTGATTGCCATCTACCTTATACACTGAATAAGTCTGGAAACAAGTCTGTGGCAAGTAAATCAACATCAAAGAAACAAAAAATCAGAATTAGGTTGGATGAGCAATGTTAGAAATACAGTTTCAAATGTTTGGGGTACTTGGCTCTATATCCTTAACGTACAGCTAGTGCAGTGTTCTGTTTTTACTCATGCACATACTTCAATAACCGATGTACAGTGTATCAGAGGGTAAAGAAGACAGGGAACATCTTTGTTTGTGAAGGGATACAATCCAAGGAGTCCTGGAGAAAGATTACATTTCTCTGTTCTTTGAATGATAACATATTACTTTTAAATAGCACAATGGGATTGATAAATTATATTCAGACTACTTTGTGCAGCTGCCCAAGTTAAATGTTGTTTACCAGAAATGACAAGTTTCATCTAAGTGCCCTTTCCACTGCTTTACAGAATCATGATCCCCATTGGTGCTTCCTTTTCTTCCATTCATTTACTTCCCATGACTCATTTTCAACAAGAGTGCAAACCTGTGTTTGAGATTAAGTTGTTCTTTTGGGAGATAAGAGCCCCCAGAGGCTGAGAAAGGACTAGAGTTTAGCTCTTGCTACTTGCTGAATGCTTAAACGGCCAAAAAATTATATGGAATGTTCTTCGCTTAGCTGATTTTGAGTTGAGCTCAGTGCTCTGTATGTGTGTTAAGGATAATTTGTGCAGGATTAGGTAGTGTTTAGGTGTTTTGCAGCTGCTGCTGAGTTGCATTATGACATAGGCATCACTGCAGATCAAACTGTACAAGTTGAGGTTTATATGTTTTGTGAAACATAATCTAATATAGATGGTAAGTATTGCTAGATCTGGGTTACCTCTGACAGTAAACGAGCAGAACTGCTCTGTGAAACTAATGTACTTAAATTCCATTTGAGATTATTTTGATAGTGGAAGATATGAATAGAGACCCAAGTGATTTGTAGAAAAGAAAACATGACAGAGGTTAGGTGCTCATTCAGAGACTGAGGCATCCAGTCCAGAAGGATGAGAAAGAACATTATAAGTGAGAAAATGAGATGGAGTGCAGTTTTGTCTTATGAGGAAAAAAGTAGGAATAAATTATTTTCACCTGCTCCTTTATGACTTTAGATCCGTGAAAAATAGGGGGTTGCAGGCAAGGTAAACACAAACTTGTAAGTGTTTAGCATCACAGGAAGGAAAGAAGTAAACAAGTCAAATCTGGTGGCTATCTTTCTTGGTAATACCTAGAAGGAAGTGGAGCTTTCTCTTGTGTGAACCCACAGCAATGTTTGTCACACCCAGCTCCATGGAAAAGAAATAGACTCATTTTCAGTTGTGAGCTATTAAATGAAAACAGTCTGTGACCCATGAATTCCCTGAGGTACAAATCACTGGAGGCCAGGAGAATTTTGAGTAGGTGTCATTGCATGTGTTTTGTGACTTCTCTGCCATCTGCTATTGGTCAGTTTGAAGACCAGATACTGGGCACTGTCTGACCTGCTGATCTTGTTCTTGAGTTCTCAAGTTAATATGAACTATCTAAAATGATGTAGTCTAAAATGTCTCTTCTGGGTTCTGTTTGGTTCAAGGGGTCAAGACATCTTTCTCCAGAAGGAGAAATATCCTACCTTGGTACCTTGTCAAGGACAAAGAGTAAATCTCTGGTACTGCCTATCCTGCCCTGGAAGGATCTGGGAAGGAAATAACTAACCAGTTTACACTGGTAATTTAACTTCCAGGAAGATAAATTCAGGCAAAGTCATCCCTTCTCTTAGTGACTGGTAAGGTTTGTTCACTGATCTAATTCTCATCTTGCCTTAAACAAGAGAAAAAAGCCTAAGCAAGGCTCTTTCTTTTCCCTTGAACATATAATGCTTGAACTCTCCCAATGATGTCCTGCTGCAAATCACTTTGCTTTTCTCACTCATCTTTCACAGACAGAATCTTATCTTCACCAAATACGCATCAGCTGCTTCTGTGGATTTATCTGCTCAGTCTCCTGAGGACCAGCACTGCACCTGCTTTTTTTTTTTTTTTTTTTTTT
>NW_010414648.1:83541-85831 GCF_000710305.1 Buceros rhinoceros silvestris
CTCAGTCTCCTGGGCCCGCCCCCCCCCTCTTTTTTTTTTTTTTTTTTTTTTTGCATTGTCTGCATTCTCTTGAAGAGCCTTAATGGATGTATTATTAAAACCTGATCTCTCCTTCATTCTGGGATATATTTTTTTTCTGATGGCTGAGAAAAGTCTAATAAAAAATTTAGTACTCTTTGGGTAACACATATCAGCCAACCACTATTTCAGACTGCTAAGGACAATAGAGTTTTGGATATTTAGTTGACAAAATTTTCACTTCTTTGGGTGGAAGATAGTCTTTTTCTCTTTCATTGTGAGTTCCAATAGGAAATATTTTTGGGTTTGAAAGGAGGGTTAATAGTTTTACAAGTCATATCCTTGAAGCATTCTCTGTGTTTGGAACCGTAAATAAAACAATGAAAGTGTAATGTCATTGCTTCATTGCATCAATTCACAGTTGGATCATAATATACTTAAGGAGAAGACTTATAATGAAAATGACGCTTTGAACTTCATTCACCACAATAAAAGATGTCATCTCACGTATTTTCTCTAAAAGATTAATTGACATTACATCAAATTTCCTCTTTTCTCACCAGCCACACATTTCTTCAAATGTATGTTAAAAGTTAACAAAGATTCCTAAACTCACACTCACCAGAGGCTGGCATCTGGTTTTAAATTAGATACTCGAATATCACAGTTTTTTTATGAATCTGAAGCACAGTGTCACATTGATATCACTTTCCAAAAATGTTCCACAACAGAAATCCACAAGTGCTGGTGATTTGTCTGCTGCAGTTGAGTCTGTTAAGTCAGACTCAGCCGTTGAGTCTTAAATCGGTTGAAGAGAGAAAGTGGAACACTTTTGTATTTGTCTTGAAGACAGTATCTTTGTTTCGTCACTGCTGTTAACAGGCAAAATCTGAAAATTTCGAGTGCCAATCACAAATATTGACTCTTCATTATGTAATAAAGTAGAATACTGAGAAAACTATCCTGGTTTGCTGAAGCTGCTTGAAATGTATTATAATGCTCAAGCAGTGTAGTGCTTATCGCACTGTTTGCCTCTGCTGTGATAAAATACCGAAAACCCAAACCCAAATCAGTGATGATTTTTTTAGTTTGCAGCTACCAAACAGATAATCTACAAGGGAAAAGGGAAGCAGAATAAATACATGCTTAGAGAAGGTATTTAATCTGGAAAGCAACCTCTTCCCAACTATTTTAATGAATGCAAATATCTTCTGGGAACTTCGTAAAACATCATTTTCGAAGCTCCAAGTACAGGAAAACCTAAGGTCCTGATGTTCAGAAGCATAGGAGTTACTCACAGCCCATCCACAAAGGAAGATGATGACACATACCACCTAAAAAGACCATCTTTTTTCTTCTTAGAAATACATCTGTAAGTACTATTTCTTAATTCTAATTTTACTATTTTGACCAAAAATTGTATTAGACAATGGTAGTGAGCCCAGGGTAATATCTGATTAATGTTCAGTGGGTGTTCCTTTCTGTGAATAGTTCTTTATTCTGTATCCTTGACATCTTATGCAGAGATCAGAAGTGGATTCAGAGGGCAGTACAATTACTAGCCTTGCCTTCCTCCTCACAAGGCTTAACCAGCCCATTTCAACCAACCTTCTGTAGGTACTGTAAGGTCCTAACTACTTGTCAGCCCTGCATACAACTGGGGGACCCAAACCAGGACTAACTCTGCTGTCTATCTGTCAGCCTTCCTCTTCATCCCAAACTCAGGCTTCCAAAGCTATCTACAATCCTGGGCACTATAGTGCTTCCTTGTTTGCAGGCAGCATAGCAAGTTGAACACTGCTGGCATGGCAATGGTAGCCCTGGCATACAGAAATTGCAACTTCCCTTCTTCCCCCCTAAACTCAAGTTTCAGACTTTTGGCAGAGATGCACCTCAGTGTTTTTGAGGAACTCTCACTGCCATAATCTTAGTTCAAATATGTTGAATTTATTATGCGTCATCCCTGAAAGCTTTCTGGAATTACTCCACTGGAGCTACACTGCTGAGCAAGGCTAAGATTCTGTTTTGGCACAGAAACTCTTTAGTGGCATAGAATCATAGTGTTAAAGAAAATTTCCCCTCCTTTAGTGAAGTATGAATATGCTTCATCCCATTGGATTTCATTAGTTTATCTTTGCTACTACGGAGTTAGAGCACTAGTATTTCATCTCGGCTTTTTTCTCAATAAAATTGTGCTAAGAACGAACCTACATTCTTACGGGTTTTCCCTCTTTCCTCAAGTAAAGTTCTGTTAAGGGTCGAGGGACCGATA
>NW_010414649.1:0-2135 GCF_000710305.1 Buceros rhinoceros silvestris
TGCCCCCCTTCTCAAACCGCGACAATGTCTTTCCTGTGCTGAGGGCTCCAGATCTGGACACAGTACTCAACTCATTATCGTTGGGTGAAGTCAAGGTCCTTAGAGAAATTTGAGTTACCAGATCAAGGTAACCAAACTCAGTGTTGCCGAGAAAGTTTGTAGAAATAATAATTAAAAAAAAAAAAAAAAAAAAAAAAAAAAAAAAAAAAAAAAAAAAAGCAAACCCAACCCATACCAAAAGAAAATTCCCATAACGTAGCCCTTCCTGTCCATAGGATTCTGCTGGGGCTATCGGGGATGGTAACAGCTGACAGGCTGACTACAGTGGCTGAGTGCAGACAGGGCTGTGCAGTGATGGGTTTCTCCCGCACCCCATGATAGGTATTTCAGTACCTGGTGCCAAAGAGGGAGATACCCAGCATTCAGGCCCACCGGCATGTCAGTCCTGCTGACATCTCAGCAACGTCTTCACCTGAAGAACTGCTTATAAGAAGGTTGTGACGGAACGTAATTGAAGACACGATCCTGCCTGCACAACTTTTATCACTGGCAATGAGAGAAGATTACTACCTACCCACTTTGCAAATCAAGTTACGGGAATTTTGTTTGAGTTCCACAAGAAAAAATAATGAAACATTTTCTGTGACATACAGGGATTTCTTTTCAAAGGAGAAAGCTGTTTCAACAAAGTGAACATCCTTCACCCACCCACTGAAAATCTCCCCAAAATAAAGCCCCTTTAAAAAAATAGAGCTTAAAAATTCAAAATTTAGAGCAGTCAGGAAATTCCAAACATAAACATCACCAAGGTAACTTCCCACCCAGCCAAGTTGCACATATTTAACATTTCTCTACTTCACTCTCCTTTGTTACACAACAGACCACAATGTTGTTATAGCAATTATGTTTTGTTATTAATGCACTTTATAGCATACAAATAATAAAATTAATAACATGCCAAGAAAATATGGTTTGCATTTGATTTGGCCATTTTAATCTATTAAAGTCACTAGTTACTCATTATTTTTTCAATGTATTTCCAAAGAAAAAAACCTCCTTTTTAATGAAGCAATGGATGTAAATGAGACTCATTTTAGTAAAGCAGCACATATTAATTTCTGATGCCATTAACTCTTTCCACAGGAATTGTGCTAGGTGACTGATAGCAGTTCATAGCACCTGCATTGCTTCTTGGGACATGCACAAATGCAACCACTTACCTGGACCTGCCCCTCAACAATAGCGGACTTCGGATGGTGTTAGTTTAATCCACACAGCAACCCTCAGCCACTTGTAGGTTAATTTAAAGCTGCAGTTCAAATAATAATTCTTTATGAAGAAACAAACAAAAGCTATGCTTGTGCTAACAACAGATAAATGCAGAGTTGTCCCACTCATGAGTATGTGGTTAACACATCAGCATCCTTTAAAGTTTTGCTTACTTAAAGAGAACAGAAGACACACCAGTACTGCAAATGACGACTTTGGAACTTCACCAATTTACCAGAACATTCAGCACCATGGGTTTCATTCTACAGCTGCAGGACATCTCTCTTCAAAAAAGCCAAAAGCATTATTATTCTTCATAAAAGCTCCCAGTCAGGACTAGGGGACCCTACTGCACCTCAGCAGACGAAGACAGGTTAGCATGCTTAGCTCTTACCTGCTTGAAGTCAGCGAGCAGTCCCATAAAGCCACCTGGATTTTGGGAAGTTAAACAGAACAGGTCTCGTGAGACAGCAACTTGATGTCTCTCAATCTTCCAGCAGGCCTGGAGGTGGGCTTTCTTCCCCCCCTTAGGACTGGGGAGATTAGGAAAAGGGCTGTGTCAAAGCCAGATCTGCCTGGTTTTGAACTGGTGAGATTACACGGTCTTGTTTATTGACTGCGGTGAACCGAAGTGTTCTCAGCATGCCAAGCAGACTTGCAGTCTGCCCCAGTCCTTCACTCTACTGCCTGAAATATTAGCCATGGCAATATTAGCCAGTTTTTTGTTTTGGAGACGTGCCCAGAATTCCCGATTCCCGATGTGCGCCGATGGCGGGGTGTGGTGGAGGGTGGGGGGTGAGGAGTCAGCAGAAAAGTTGGCCGGTCTGCGGAGCGCTGCCTCGCCCGGTGCCGCAGCGGGAGGCTCA
>NW_010414650.1:0-2810 GCF_000710305.1 Buceros rhinoceros silvestris
AACGCTGCAGGGGGTTGGTGTGGCCCAAGTGTGGCACCTGGCGCTTGGCCTGATTGAACTTCATGCTGTTGGCCTTTGTCTATCAATCCAGCCTGTCCAGATCGCTCTGTAGAGCTTCCTGACCTTCAAGCAGATCGACACACCCACCCAACTTGGTGTGTCTTGGTACCTCTCGGTTTAATCCTGGGAGCTGCCTGGATTCCTTTGGCAGAGAGCTGAGGAAGTTGTTGGTTTTGCATGTTGGGATGCTGCTGGAGGCCCACAGGTTACAGCCATCATCTGCCTGCTCTTCAGAGGGACCTAGGGACACCCTTTTGGACAGCACTTGTAGTAAGAGCCAAAGGCATCTCTCCTCATGTGTCTGCTGTTGGTGAGCAGGCTGGGAGCCACCACTCCTGCCGGGTACCAGCCCTGGGCTGGAATCAGCCTCTGCTACAGGGTGTAACATGGGAAACGCTGGTTCTGGAGCTGCCAGCAGCTCTCTGTGGTTACATGAGTTGAATTGCTGCAGAAATCAATATGGACTTGATTCTGCGTGTGTCGTCTTCTAGTGATGCAGGTCCACACATAATTGCGATGACGTGGGGGGAAAGCAGAGCTTTCTTTTCTCAGGCTGTTCACTGTTGATAATATAACCCTGAAGAAACAAAGGTAAAAGCATAGAATTGTTTCTGCTTTCGTATGTGTAAGTGTTTGTGCATGGCTGGTGCCTTTTGGGCTTTGTGAGATGGAGAATTCAGAGACATTTTGAGAGAAGCAGAGCACTGATAATTGCATTCTGGTTACTCATCATAGAAGGATCATGATTGCTACTAGCTGACTCTTTGCGGCTTCCGCCAGAGTTAATAATTCATTGCTGGGCTGTGTCAAAGCATGCTCTTAAGTCAGGTCCCCCTGTGGATTGCAGACATGAGTGGGAGTCGGAAGAGATGAAGGATGGGCTTAGTGTTTGACAGCCATTGACTTGGCGTGGGCCTCTCGGCAGCATTAGATGAACTTCCTTGTCCTGCGCTTCCTGTGTTTGGGAATGCAAGGGACGGGGGAATTCAGCTTCCTGTGAACTTGCATTAAGAAATCCTGTAGCTAGACAGAAGAACGCTGAGGCTGAAGGTGTGCCTCAGCGACCACGCTGTTCTGGTTTAATAGGCTATGGCGGTGAGAGGACTTTGCCCACCACGATGCTGAGGTGACAGTTTTATCGAAGAGATGGTTTACTACAGAGCTGAGTCTCGTTCCCTGGAAGAGCCTGTGTTTACCACGGAGGGATGAACTTGATTGTGTTGGTGCTCACAGCCATCTGTGAGAGGGATTGACATTCAGGGCTTGTCTGTAAAAGCAGGGTGAGCGTTCGGAATTAAAAATTGACACGCTCTCTGCATAATTACAGACGTACAGCATGCACTAAGGCTGTACAAAAGAGGGCTTTCCAGGGAGAGTTTAATGGCCCAAAAGCAGAGCCATCACTGCTTCCCCATTCCCCCTCCTCCCCCCCCCTTTTAAATCAGCTTTGGCATGTTTAAAACACTCCTCAAATGCTGCTGCAAAATAGCTGTTTAGCTTCCAGTTGTGTGGTGGGTTTTTCATTAAAAGGTGATTATTCTTTTTAATGCTGAAGATGGAAAGTGGTTTGCATATTCAAGGCAGATTATAATTTTGAAAATAATCTCCTAATAGATACTTCACAATGGCTTTGGGTAAATGGACACTTGTTGCGCTTTGTTTAAACGATTACATCTCAATTATCACTTGATGGTGAGAGCGTGGGTAATGCCCTCAGTTCTTTGTTCCAAAGGCTCTAATTAAAACCCGTTCCTGCTCTTGCCTCTTGGATAAATATGGTCGTGAGGTAGCTCAGTGACACCTTGTCAAATTGCTGAATTGAGTGTGAGTTCCCCATTCATTGTGACAAAGGATATGGTTAATTGGGGTGTGGATGGCAGGAACAGCCCTGCCAGTGTTGGTGCTAATCCTCCCTGCTGGGCTGGGCTTCCCTGCCCCTCTCCCCTGCTTGGGACCTTTACAGGATTGGTGTTTCTTTTGCCCCCATCTGCCTGGTCCCAAAAAGCAGTGCTCCTCCACTGGTGCTGGCAGGGGTGTTTCCCACTCTGTGCGTTTATGTCGCACCTCTTGCTTTGTGCAAATGTAGACCCAAAAAGCTGTGTTGAATCCCAGGTCTCCTTTGAGCTCTATAGTAAGCCAGTGACTCCCAGTGAGTCGGTGGTTTTTTCCCCTCCAACAGGACCGCATTCTCTGATGATGGTACTAGATGTTACTGGAGCCAGAGCTGTGTTGAATCCCAGGTCTCCTTTGAGCTCTATAGTAAGCCAGTGACTCCCAGTGAGTCGGTGGTTTTTTCCCCTCCAACAGGACCGCATTCTCTGATGATGGTACTAGATGTTACTGGAGCCAGCCGTGTCCCAGTTCTAGTTTTCGCTTTGACTCTGGATAACTCACGTTCTCTTAGTCCCTCAAAGTTTTTCTGGATAACTCACGTTCTCTTAGTCCCTCAAAGTCAGCTCTTTGCCACAAAGCCCGAACTCCCTGACGGACAGGCCAGTAGCATAATAATCCACTCAGTCCATTGGACCTTTTGCTCTGCTCTGTTTGCATATGAGTATAACTGTATTGATGTAAAAGTGTTAGCCTGGATTTTCTTTCTGTCCTCTTCATCGCAACCTGCTTAAATCAGACTCCTGAACCCTCCAGCTCCTCTTTCTGCATCCCTCTGGAGGGCAAGGATGAGTGTGCAAAGCTGAGGCGGTGGCAGCGTGCCGGCTGTGCCAGCCCTCCTCCTGAAGAGCCTGAGCGAG
>NW_010414650.1:2954-3603 GCF_000710305.1 Buceros rhinoceros silvestris
GTGCTTCAGGCGCTTGCCAGACCCGGTATGACAGTGCAGTATTTGCTGCTGCTACAGTGCAGGATTAAGCAGAGAAGAAAAGATTTGGGGAAGGAGCAGCCTAACGCTGTGGTGACAGCTCACTGCCAGTGCTGTCTGGCTTTTGCTGGCAACTGCTCGCCATGCTCACAGGCAGTCCAGCTGTAGGACTTCAGAAAGGAGCTGATACAGGAGCAGATCCAGGGACGCTGCTTGTATTCTTCCCCTTACCCCTGCCTGGTGCAAGACTGAAGGGGAGGGAGAGAGATTATATTAGACTTGGATGTTTCATGGGATTTTCTTGCATTGAAGGTAGGGGCTTTTGTAGTTATGGTGAGGTGCAGGTGTATCTGAGAGGGAAGGAGGTCGTTGTGGACACCCAGAGAGGGAGTGCTCCTGACAGAGGAGGATGTGCATATTCCAAATGGCTTCTACATGAGCTTTGCATCGTCATTCTCTTAGGGATATGATGCCTTCTACTCGGAAAGAAAACTTCTACAGTTTTCCTTAGCTATGGCCCAGCAGCCCTGAACAGGAGTTTTCTCCCTTCTCCTTCCACAGTCACGTTTGAGTGCAGAAATGATTGATGCATGAGCTGCCTCAACTCTCCACTAAAGCAATTGCCGGTGGA
>NW_010414650.1:3710-7533 GCF_000710305.1 Buceros rhinoceros silvestris
CGGTTCCGACATCTTAGCTGAGTTACCATGCAGAGCTGTTTACACAAACAGCCATTTGGGCTGAGTAGCTTCTGTTCATATCCCTCAAAGCTGTTGCTTTAAGATCTCTATAGGTAAGAGGAGACAGCGCTGTGCTAGGAAAGCTTTCCCTGCAACACGGAGAGCTGGCAACGCAGCCGTAAAACAGGAAAAATACATGTCTAAGTGGTGCTGATCTGTACTGCGTAGTTCTGCGGTTGGGAGCAGCGTCTGCAGTAACATTACAGGCCAGAAAATAACAGAGAATGTCTGTTGGTGAAACCAGCATCTTTAAAGTCGTGAATAGCAGTCCTGCGTGTTTCATGCTGCTCCCGAAATCCCTGAAGAGCCAGCTGTCTCTGCAGGTACCTTGACCTGTACCAAGATCTGGCTAGAAAGCTCTCTGTGTCTGCTGTGCCCCTGGCTCCGCACCGCTAGCGGGTTATGCAGACTGCAGGTGGGTAGGGGCAAAAGCCGTCCTGAACTGGAGTAGCGTGTGTGAGGCAAGTGGTGAGTTACCCAGGTGAGCCCAGCTGCGGGGACACCGCCAGGCAAGAGTGCTCGGAAACGCAGGAGAGACTCCAGAGTTAAATCATTCCTGCGAACCCTCCCTGTCCTGAAAGGGACTTTGCTGCTCTTGGGTGTATCTGTGGCGGTTGGTGGTGTTCCTGGCAACGCAAAGGACTGCGGCTTTCCTCTGACGTTGGTGGGTTTGGACTCATCTTCTTCGCTCGGGAGACTCCTGGTACAAGGATTCAGGTATTCAGTACAGTGTGTTCATTTGGTCGTAAGCCGGGAGGGTTTGCTCCGTGCAGTGGTTTGAGGAAAACCCCCCCTAGGATCAAGCTTGCTGGCTTTAAAGCCAAGATACATTTTTGTGTATTTAACAGAGCACTGGCCGCTTGTGAAAGTCTGGGTTGTGCAGGAGGCCTGGTGATGCCTTTGGGGTAGGTAAGCCCGAGTCACAGAGCACCTTCTACAGCCATAACACTGTTAATGGGAATTGCTCCCAAACCGCAGAGGACAGTGCTAATGCAGAGACTTGGGTTTTTTCTCTCAATAGAATATCCTGCATCATTTTTGCTGGTACTTCATGTCCAACCCATACTCCTGCAGAGTTGTTTTAATTAAAACAGAAGTGGAAAGAATAAATAGGTGGCATTGGTGGTGATTCTGCAGATATGTCGATGTTAATGCCCAGTGAAATGCTCTCCTGGTAGCTTTCTGTGCTTCATTAAATTAAGTGTAGACATCCCAAGTCTGGGTGTGAGGGTGTATTGCGTTGGCAAATACAGGACGTGCACTTGGTAAGCAGAATTCGTGAACTGTGAGATGCCGTGAAGTGCAGTACTGTTGCAGCAGGGCCGGCGTCCTGGGATTGGAAAGGAAACACCTTTGAATCGGGGAGTGTCCCCAGCAGCTCGCAGGTGGGTAGGAGCTGTGCTGGCACCGCGGGTTAAATGTGCAGTTAGGACTGGTGGAAGTCACCACCCGACAGAATTATGCTCCTGTTTTGTGAAACGCATCTTCATGGCTGTACATTGTGCATATTAGAGATGCATTCCTTCTTTCTTTGGTGCCTCTCATTTTTTTCTTTGAGATGGGGGTGGTCCGTTTCTCGATTTTTCTCTGGCTTTCTGCACTGTAATGATGGCACCATCACCTGACTGCTGGAATATACTGGCCTGACTTTAATCATTGGGTGACTGGCTCTTAGCATGGTTTCATCTCGGCTGTTTTACATCCCCTCTTGTAATTGCACGGCTGCTTTCAGCATTGTTTTCCTATTGGTGACAATGAAAGGCACACGTTAGTATTTTACGTAACCTTATACTTTATGTTTGATGTTTAAAGCGTAGGTGAAGAAGTGGCACTTTGCAAATAAAATCCTCTTTATTTGTAAGCAGCACGCTCTCAGCCCTCCTTCAATCGTTTGTGAGCCCGTGTTCTATATATAAACCCACGTTCCTAAGTATCCTATGGAGGAAGAAGTCATTAGGCTGAGCCTGTATTAATAGTGGGGCTGCGTTTCTGTGGTGCTGACAGGGTCATTGAGGTATATATGTGCTTACAGTAAAATAATCTGCTCAAAAAAGAGCAATGAATGTAAATAGGATCTAAGTCTTTTAACTGCTAAATAAATAAACCCAGCAAAACAATGGAGAATCAAAGCTCTCCTCTAAGGAACACTGACACCAATTAATATGCAGTAAAAATATCTGCCTATACAAGTTGTTTCAAGAGCTCTGCGGGGCTAAAATGGCAGAAGCTTTCTGTTGCCGTATAAGAATCAAACTACCATTTATTTCAGCCTCATGGTATGTGCAAATTCATGCAGCTCAGTTAAGGGAATAGCTTCACAACTGGTGTTCCAGGCTGGGGCTGGAGTGCTGCATCACAATGCAGCAAATGCATTCTCCACACTAACCAAACATGACAGCTGAAACGATTATTAACCATGCAATATGTCGGAAGTCATCAAAAATTCACATCAGAGTAATTGCAGTGGCTTGGGGAAAAAAAAAAATAGTAGCATGTCTCTGCTCTCGCCTGCTGCTGCCTCACCCCCTCCTGATTCTGACATGGTACAGTCCGTTAACAATAAAATATCCTTCTGTAACCTATAAACTGTTACTCCCATCAGTTACTGGTTTCAGACTGATGCTTTCCCTAGAATTTGAATAAAGCACCACTGGAAAAAAAAATCTATAGATGCTTTACAGGCAGTGGTGTTCAGCCGGGGAAGGCAGCAGCTTGCTTATTGTCCTGCTGGACTCTTGACTGTCTCAGCCATTTCAGGACTTGCAGGTTTGATTTATTTTATTTTTTTTTTAAAGATGAGAAAACTTGAGTGCTAATACAGAACGCTAGAGCTGTCTAAGCCTGAATCCCAGGCAGCTGAAGTGGGGCAGTTACAGCCGGCATTAACAGGTTTGTAACTCCTTGATACTGAGATCTACAGGTAGGAATGCGTATCTTTAAAAATGTATAAAATGAAGGTAAAGGGCTTGCTTTGATGAGAGAGAGTTTTCCTTCAGGAGTCTTCTGTGGCGGTGTTTCTTTGTGCAGTTGCTGCCGGTGGTTTAAATTTGTAGGTGAGTAATTTGAGAGAACAGGTGGGTAGTTTCGGAGAAATCCTCCTTTGCTCACGGAAGAGGACCCTCAAGATCTGTGCCTTTACCTTGGGCTGTTCTTCGCTAGAGCAGCGGCTGGGTGGGGCAGCCCGGCGTCTGCGCTGGCTTTCGGTCATGGTGCCTTGTGAAAGACCCTCTTGACATTGCTGACTTTGCTTTTCTTTTAAGCAGAAATACAGCAGCAGAACTTTGTGAATGGCTTTATTCCTGTTTTCCTTAGGCTGTGAAATGTCTACGGAAGTATTTTAAACAAAAAATAAAGATACTACTCGATTAGATGATTTTTCTCTTAGTTTTCTTTGTGGTGCAGAGATACAGGTCCATTCCGTTTCCTCTGTTCCTACAGATGCATTTATGATTTATTTAGAAGACACGCTGAACTTTCTTTAATTTTATTTCTCAGTAAGGATTTCAAATGTGGGATGAAAATTAAAATCAGGGAGAAGATATTTCTGCTTTCCCAAAGCAAACAAGGACACTTGGAAATTTCCTCTTGTTTTTGTGAATTTCTTCAGTGAGGTGATGAAGTGTATTTGCTCAGTCAAGTGGAGTTTGCAGCTGAGACCCCACCTCTCTTTTAAGTAAATAGGGTACGTTCTGAAAGGGGTTAAGCCAGTAAAATCATAGGAGAAGGAAGCAGTCGGGGAATTATCGTTTATATAAACGTGGTG
>NW_010414650.1:7654-8040 GCF_000710305.1 Buceros rhinoceros silvestris
CGGGGAATTATGCTTTATATAATCGTGGTGGCCGTGGCTGGGTGGGCAGCTAGGTGGGCGGCAGCTGATTTAAGATCTAGGGACCTGGAGGCTGCGTGCAAACGGGAGCTCTGCCTGCTCTCGGTGTGGGGACAGAGTACAGCGTGGGTTGGTTGCTCTTTCTCCTATTCTGTTTTTCTGTCTGGAGAAAAGCAGGTGAATGAAATGTGCTGTGCCGGGCTGGTACCTGGCTCTGGCAGCAGAGGATGACTTGGCTCCTTCGGGGCCCCCTCCCCAATAAGAAGGTGCCTCTTTGCCATCTTCTGTGCTCTGCCTATTGTCAGCAGAGCAGCACTTGGACGGGGGACACGGCAGCAGCGGCACTGCCTGCCCCAAAAGTTGCCCCT
>NW_010414650.1:8068-10206 GCF_000710305.1 Buceros rhinoceros silvestris
AAATGAAGTAAAATACAATGGAACGTGTGGTTTGCCTGTGTGAAATGCTGGGGGAAGCCATCTCCGCTGACCCGCGTGGGAGATGGCGCAATTATCCCCGCAGTTGGTACAGTGTGGCAAATTATTTTCCTTTGTCTGAAGTGGGTGGGAGACAGAGTTCAACTAAGCTCCATAAAGTAACATATGGAAAAACGACTGAGGCGCCGTGGTGAATAACTGGCCGTAGGTCTCTTGTAGCAGGGTTTGCCATGATATCCGCTGGCAGCGTCTGCGCTTGGCATTTCATTTCCATTCTAGTCCGAAAGCTCACGTGCCTGGTGAATGCAGCGCGCGGCTGAAGGCACGCGCTGCTGGAGAGTTCCTTCGCAAGGGTGGGGTACCGCCGGAGGAGCAAAATGGAAACCTTTTGTCTCCGCTGTATCCTCAGCACGCTGGGCTTGTGCCCCAAGTCAGGAAAGTTTAAACCCCGGGTTTATTGCACAATAGGAGGAACAAGCTGGAAAAGGTTGAAGTGTTTATTACAACATATCGTTGGTTGCAGCAGAGGGTTTTAATACCTGCCTTTCTCTCCCAGCTTTGTAACGTCTCATGTTTTTGAATGTGGATTGTATTATTAGAACAGGCATGTTCCAGGCTTCTGTTTTTTATTTTAATGATCTGTAATTAATAATTCATAGCTAATTTAAATAACTGTGAAATGCATCAGTAACGTAGTAAGGAAACACAAATTGTAAAGACCACAGCATCTTTGAATTGAGGATTTAAAGATACCAGGACACGTATGAACTCCAAATTGCTTTCAGTGTCAGTAAAATATTTATACGTGTTCCAAGGGACACGCTGTCATGTTGAAAATCCCTATTAGAGGAACAAAGTAGCTATTATTTATTTACAAATATTTAAGAAGAATTAGCGGGCTGGCTAATTTGGTCTTATTTTTCTAACTCCAGTGGATGATTTTGCCAAATCATCTCCTGTTATTTAAGAAGGTTGAACTTCAAATTTGCTCATTTTCTTAAAATTCCAGCGTGTATTTAAAAAAAACCCAAAGCTTATATTCTTCACTCTGTAACTCATGTAATCTTTTCTCTTTGTAGCAGTAGCCAGAAAGATTTTGGAAAGGTTTTTTTCCCCGTGTGGGGTTTTCTGGGAGACTTCAAACTGCAGTCACAATGTCGGGGGAAGCCCCGTTGTGGAGGAGCAGCACTGAGGAGAGCCCCCCCCCCGTCTGCTGGGGTTCAGCCTGCTTTAACCTGGGTACCGTGGTTCCAGTGCTGACAAATTTTGGTGTCTCTGACCCAGGTGTTGTCCCTCCAAGGCAGCGAGCGTTTGTTGCCTGCATCACTTTGTGTCTAAATACAGATGCAGCCTGGAATAGTTTTGCTTTTTTTTTTTTCCATTGAAGCAAAAAGATAACTAGTGCTGAGGAACGTTCAGGGAGGTGGGACGCAGGCTTTTGGCTGCGGGATGGGGGCATGGCAGCTGGAATTCTGCTTGAGTCAGCCGGAGAACAGGGAGCATGTCAGGCTCTGCAGGGCCAGGCTCGCTGCTTGCACCCTGAGGAGGTAAAGAGAACTAGTTTTTTTCATTTCTGGGTTTTTTTTTCATACTGTTTCAGACTAAGGTGAAAGCATTTAACTGGTTTTATGCATCTCAAATTGGGAAGGAGGAGAGGCACAAATGTCAATAATGTTTTTGGTTTCCAGAAAAGCCTGAGACCATCTCTGTTTCTCGCAGGCAGGCAGTCAGGTTATGTGCTCCCAGCCAGCCGGCTAGGAGGATGAAGCACTTTCAAGGGCGGGGGAGCCTGGGGGAGGATTGCACTAAAATCTGCAGAACTGGGTTAGAGGAGATGGGGTGTTAATGACTGGCAAGTTTGTGTAGTGATTTGTCCTTCTTGCTGGGGTTCCAGGCTGGGAAGCACTTCACTGACTGGCAGAGCTGGCAGCTTGGCTTTGGGATATGATCCGGAGAAATGAATTCTCAGCTGCCAGGTTGAGGGGGTTATTGTATCTGCCTGCGTGGTGATGCTCATGGACAATCAGCCCAGTGCCAGGCACCGCCAGCTTGCCAATGCCTTTTCCCTTTCAAACTACTCCCTTATTAGCTGGTGTTTTCTGTGGTACTTGGAGAGGAAC
>NW_010414650.1:10378-11735 GCF_000710305.1 Buceros rhinoceros silvestris
AGGTTTATCCATGTTTCGAGTGGTGCTGACAGATGTCCAGTGGCTGGTTTCTCAGCTTACACCAGCTCAGAGGCTCCTCGCTGGCTCCCGGCACAGTACGTTGAGGTGTGGTCTGCAGTGGCACCCGTGCTTCGTCCCTGCCCCTGCCATGCAACACAGGCAGGAATTCAACGTACAGCTTTTATTTGTTGCTGCATTATTTGAGGCTTCCTCTTCGAGGGGTAAGAAAGTGCAGCTACTTCTTGAGGAAAATGTGGAGTAACCACGATGCTAAAATGGCAGCAAAAGAAATAAGAAAATGGCGTCATCAGTGCAATTAGTTTCGATGGCTTGATTCGAGAGCATCCTGCCTGACAGGAGGATGTTTTCAGCAAGAGGTATTGCATTACAGCCTTAGCAATGACTATACAATGAATGTTTTAAGTCATTTAAATATGTATTTTTTTCTCAGTATTCCCTTAAAAAGCGTGATACCGCAGGGGTGGCTGTAATAGCTTATTCCAGTGGATGATCAGAAATGATCTGCATTTACATGCTATGAAGATTTTTAATATAGGGTTGCATTGTGGATCTTGAGTCCATTGGAGTTAGCTCATAATTCAGTTTATTTTAACTAAACTCCAGAAAAGAGCCAAAGCCCAGAGTTTTGCTTTGATTGTGAATCTCTCGATGCATTACTGATTTTTGTAGCGTTGTATTTAATGGGGATGCTGATAGAAGGGCACTTACAGTGCAGGAGAGAGACTGTCCTGGTGCTGAGCAAAGCCTCACACCTAGGTCATGCCCCTACATTTAAAAACCGTGAGAAAACCAAGAAAGTTTGGAAATTTGATGAACGAGCTCCGATTTCAGATTGGCTCGTTCGCTCTGTGCCAACGCTGTTGCTGATGGTGACACGCCAGTGTCAGAGGAGATGGGTCCTGTCGCTGGGCCTGCTGGCCTGATCCGCGAGGAGAGCTTCCCTTGCTCCAAGTGTATTCCAAGGGAGGTGATGCGGCATTTAATTGCCTTTGTGACATTTTGGTTTCTTTATCTTTATTAAGACCAATGGAAACGCGGTCTGAGATGCTTTCAGGGTCGATGCAGCAGTGTTCGCCCGCTGAGCAAGCTCTTCAGCAACGTCTCCTGCTGCTGTAACTGGCTGGCAAGAGCTGTCCACTTCCTTTCCCTAGTTCACATTTATTTTTTCATTGTTTTCTTTTCTTTCTGTGCTGTGCATGACCTCTAAGCAGGTTGGGGTTATTCAGGACTTTCTATTTTGCTACTGCACAGATTTCCTTGGCAATTCCTCGCTTGGGAGGAGCTGGGATTCTTGTTGAACAGCTCTCAGTTGCATCGTAGGGAAAAAGAAAACGAG
>NW_010414650.1:11795-13394 GCF_000710305.1 Buceros rhinoceros silvestris
GAGCGGGGATTCTTGTTGAAAGAAAACGAGTCTGCCTGGGGACGAAGAGAGGACCGCTAGAGACAATAGCACTGTTGCTTACACCGGTTTTGTGTTGCATTAACAATTGCTACCAAAGATGATCAGTGCCGTGGGGGCTGATAACTGCATGTGGAAGAGAACCTCATTCTGGGCAATGTCACTGTGAAATTTTAGATTAAAAAAGGTATTATCTTAGTTTTATGCCGTGGAAGCGTTTGTGACTTCGGAAAAAGCCTTGCAAAACCCACTTCTAGCGCACAGGAATGCTGTTGTGCAGCCCAACATGACATGGCAAAGATTTTTAGCGCCTGAGAATGAGAGGCTAATCTGTGTAATTGAAGCTATTCTGGCTTCTTTCTGATGAAGGGGGAAGACACCACAAATAGTACGGATAATTACTATTATGTTAATAATTAGCCACACTGTATGTATAATCTATAAATTACATACATTGCGGTGGTTGATATCTTTTGGTGGTTTTTAGAACTGAATGTCCTACTTCACTCAATCATTCTGCTTGGGTTTGTTAAATCCTGCAGATTTCTCTGACGTGCTTTGTAAAATCTTATAATGCCTGAGAACACTGCAGTAAGGTTCTCTGTTGTGTTAGGAGCTGAGCCACTCACAAGCACAATTTTAAGTGAAATACTGAGATCTCGTAGTGCGGGAAAGGCTAAACTCGCCAAGCATCCTGTGTTGAATTAGAAGACACAAGTGGAGCCGAGTCCCGTTTTGTGCCAGCCGTGATGATCTCTGTTTATATGCAGAACAAGCGGTGCCGTGGACCAGAGACACCTCTGTTTTGGGTGGGTGCCTGGCACAATGTTCCCGTGGGAAATAAATCTGAGCAGTGGAATTTTTCTGGATGTTTCCAGTGCGGTAAAGCTGCACTCCCTGGACGTGTCGTGGGAAACCGCGCCTATGTTCGCCGCAAACCCCATGCGCTCTGCTTGGTGGCCGCGTGCTGCAAATGCAGTTGGCAGGACTGCAGCTGGGTGTGGGCTGCGATGGTTTGGTATCAGCCTTCCACGCTTAATGGATGGCTCCTTAGCTGGAGCAGCAGCTGAGAGGGGTTTGTATTTCTTCCCTCAAAACATGTATTTTTAAGGAGCCGTTATCCAGTCTTCACTTGCCGTCTCCGAATGGTCCCAGCCAGAGCCAGAGAGCATTCCCCACCTGCCCAGCGGTCGGGGATTGCTGGAGGAGCGCTTCTTGTGACAGCTGGAGTTTCTGCTGCCACGGCTGGAAGTAATGACGATATTTAACCAGCACAGCAAAATCCAGTGTTCCTGGTCTGCAGATGACTGTGGAAACTGCGCGAGTTTCACAGATTGAACAGTGTAAATCAGTAAAATAATACAAAAACTGTATGAGGTTTTTGCATTGCCGGCGCTACCCTGCGGCAGAGAGCGCTGGGTAAATATTTGCTGAAGGCTCACGCTGCAACACAGATTAAAGACTGTTCACAACTGAGCTTTCCATCCACGGCGTGCTGTGGTGGGGCAGGGGAGCCCCAAAATATATCTCCAGTGAAGGTCACTGCCGTGCCTCTTCCACAGCGCACACAATCTGTTGAAG
>NW_010414650.1:13579-14806 GCF_000710305.1 Buceros rhinoceros silvestris
GCAGGCTCTGCAGCAGCGGCTGTTGCAGGCTGAGCATGTGTGGGCTCCAGCACGGTGGGTGTTGGCTCCTGCTGCTACCAGTGAGGTCCATGTTGTTGCTCTGCCATCACGAAAGGAACCAGTATTGCAGCTCTGCCCAACTGGGTTTTGCTGGGGCACAAAGCTACTTCACAAACAGTGAAACGATCTGTAAAATCGTTGCTTGTCGCACTGTGGAGCAGAGACGAGGCTGCGGTTTATATATTTTAATGACTTGTTGCCACTGAAATGCTGTCTGCTTGCAGGGTGGGAAGAGCTCTCCTGCCTTGGCTTTCCAACCAAGCGAAAGTGAGTACTGGCTACGAGCGGGAGCACGGTCATGGCGTGTGGGGGCACGTGGTTCAAGACCCCTCTAAGGGCCGGAGCAGAGCAGCCGCTGTTCCCCAAGCCCCGTGTTGGGCTGTATTTGCATGGTTGTGTGTTATGGCTATTAGTCTGCCTGCTTTTCCTTCTTACGTTTCAAAAAGGCTGTTGATTGGAAAGTCTCTGGTGCAACAACCGACTCTTGGGGCTCAGCAAATGGTAAAACCCTTCTGGTTTTTCCCTGCTCTTTCTCCGGCTTAGTCAACAGTGAATTAATTTTTTAGAATAATGTTGCAGGATTTCCCATTCGAAAGGCGGTGGGGAGGAACTTGAGAAACACGCATTGCAGTGTGACACAGGTTCGCTGTCTTCGGCCGGGAAAGCGGCGTGTTGCAGAATTCTTGAACTGAGCACTGGGTACAGCTGTGGGATAAGCTTCACTGGACCTTTGCGTGTGTGTACAGGAACTTGCCCCTGGTTCCTCCTGCCAGCTGGTGAATTGCCCTTCCCTGGACTCCCTTCCTCTCTGAGAATCTTTGCACTTGGGCCCTCTCTCTGCCTTGGCCCCGTAGCAGTTCTGCCATCAGAAGTCCCGTAAGGAGAAAGGCAGATTCATGGATGCTCATGTTTCATTGCGTTTGGTGGCTGATCGCTGGGCAGCTGCTTTGAAGGACATTGTATTGCACAGGCTGAGGTACGTAGTAAAGCTGCTTATCTGTGTGGTTTTAGTGAAAGCTGATGCTCTTTGCAAAACAAACCTACAGAAACTTCCAAGAGGCATGGGCGTGATGTGTGCAAAAGAGTCTGAAGAGAGGACAGTGTTCTTGCCTGTGTTACGCTGGCATGTCCCCCCCTCAGGAATACCTTAGCTGCCCCCTCTATTGC
>NW_010414651.1:0-11271 GCF_000710305.1 Buceros rhinoceros silvestris
GGGCAGCGCGCCGGACGGGCGGTGCTCGTGGTGGTGGTGCTTGCGGCGCGGCCCCCCAGGCTGTGCCGGGGCTTGGATGCGCGGCTGGTGCAGTGGTGAAGGAGGACTCCGATGTGGTCCGGCGTAGAAAGGGTGCTTGTAAAGACTGAAACTGGTGCGGACTTGGTGCGGTTTTTAATGCGACAGCGGCACAAAAATCAGGATGCGCGGCTGGTGCGGTGGTGAAGGAGGACTCCGATGTGGTCTGCGTAGAAAGGGTGCTTGTAAAGACTGAAACTGGCACAGCTCGGCTGCGCTTTTAAAGTGACAGCAGCACGAAAACTTTTAACCAATGGGGATGCTGCTAATGTCACATGGCAGGGAATACAAATACTGTTGGTTAGTTTAAAGCAAACTTCTCGTAAAAAGAAGATCTTTGCCAACCCATCACACCATGGGATCAAAAGCTCTTCACGATGGTCTCCTAAACAGACATCCAAGAGGGACTGAGGTGGCTCATTGCACCCTTCCTCCTCCCTGAACCCTCAGAGGGCATCTGCACCTTGGCTTGTTATGCAAGAGAGGCACGGCCCTGTTGTCCTGCGGGTGCACATCCTGTAGAAATGTACTCTTCCAACCAATTTCACCTTTACTAGAGTTTTTCTTTCTTTGGGACCTAGACTTTTCCTGTGGTAACTGAGTCAATGTACCCTTGATAGGGCCAGCTCTGGAGAGCGGCATCTCTGGGCACCCTAGTCACTCTCTGTGGGTGCATTCCTCCTGTGTTGGCACAGGGCGTGCTTTCACACATAAAACGGGTATTGTTTGTCAAAAATGTTGCTCAGTGACAGTGCTGCTTGCACTGTGTGGAAGGCAAGGCTTGCCCCAGCATCCTTTCCGTGTCCCAGCCTCCTTGCCTCGAGTCTCCTTCACCCATTCCTTCTCCTGCACTACATGAGGGCAAAGACTACCTCTGAAAATTTGGTGCTTAAGCATATCTTTAATCATCTGTGGTAAAGTCTGAGTAGCAGGTTGCCTGTCCAGCTTCTCACACCAGCATAAAGTCTTCACCAGGTAAGGGTGGGGCTAGGAATACCACCTGCACTGTGCTTCCTCCTGCCCTCTCTGCTTCTGGAGTGTTTCTGGTACATCTCTTACTATGGCCTATTCTATGTTTTATTCATAGCACCCACTTTCATTAAAATAAGAAAATCAATTAATGCTGTCCAACACAGGAAATACGGATCTTTCAGCTAGGTTCTGGTTTTGTAAGGGTCAGCACTAAGCTCTTTTGATATAGCTTGGTCATAGAACGGGCTCCTTCTGTATTTCTAATACTTAACATTCTGGTGGCAACTCTTTAAAAGCCTGAGTAGATGGTGATGGGCTCTCTGGGGCATGGAGCACTGCCAGAGGTGGTACAAAGGAGCTCCCCAAGTATTGGCCGTGTTCAACCCTTCATGGTTTGTATCACTCTTCCCAGGTCTGGTCTCTAACTGTTTTCTGCGGAGGACAGAAATACTGAGTCTCCTCAGATGATTCCTCCAACTCACGTGTTGCCTAAGAGGGGTGGGGAGCTCCCTTTGCCAGGCAGAATAAGCAACAGTCATTACGGGTCAATCTTAAATGTTAAGTGGTTTCAGATGTACTGTATCTGTCTCTCTCGGTGGTTCTTGAGGAAGGGTTCACCTTGACCTGTAAGTCGGCCCCAGCTCTTAACATTTATGCAGAGTGAGCAGGTATAAATAGAGATCAGTGAACTTTGAAGCCTGCCTTTCCCTCCTAGGCTGAGACCTACTTAGACCCTGGTTTCTCCACTGGGTGTCTCTTACTAATGTTTGAGTCGTTTCTGCTGCTCTGGCATCTCTATGAACTTCCTTATGCTTTGCAAGCTCCTTACACCTCATAAAAATGCGAAGAGGCTCAATTCACTTGCTGTTCACCAGCCAGGTATGCCTTTTAAGGCTTGAGTGGGATGAAGATTCATTGTATCAGACATCCAAAAGTAAATTTTTATTCAAAACGTGCAATCAGAATTAATCTTTTTATAAGCAGTTGCTATGCCCATCATTCATTTTAAGGTATTATATAATCTGTAGCCCATGACTAAACCTTTGGACTAGAAAGCAATGAACTGGAAGAAAGGCAGGCGTTCCTGCACCAGTGATTAAAGTCTAATCACATGTCCCAAAGCAGACAATTTCTGACGGAATGGCAAGTTCATTTTCGTGAAGACACACAGTTGATAAATACAACATGCTGTTGGCAGGTGTAGTAATTTGTCAACTCCTGAAAACCTTCAAAATTCAACGTAGCTAAAAGGACTGTGTGTCAGATGCAAGACTGGGATTCTTTATCAATCCCTAACTGTACCAAAAAAAATCCCATGCAAGAACGTGGGCTGTCAGCCTCCCCTAAGAGCATCCGTGAAAAGTATGCTGCAAACTGATGCTTCTGTACACATTCTTGTCCTGTTTTGCTGGGGTTTTTAAGTGGCTTAGAAGCAACATCTTCCCAGATGTTGCTGCAGTAGGAGCATGCAAGATGCCATCAGGTGCTAAATGGCTGGGTGACCGTATGCAAATTCCTGCTATGTCTTATCGACTTGCCTGCAGCAAGTTGCCCTACAGTTGTAATTCAATTTGCCCTTTGTGTATTTTGTCTTGAAATCAATGCTCGTGTTTAAAATTATGTGTTTAAAACTTGTGTTTAAAGCCATGATCTGCAGCCGAAGGTTGGGCTAAGCTGTAAGCTAAGCTTAATGCTCTCTTCTATGCGCGTTAGTGTGATGTTAAAGAAGTGGTGTTACAGTTAGTGTGGGGTTTTTTTTTTTAATTTGAACAGCTCTTTGCTCGGGTCGAGGGGAAGGCACTGGAGGGACTCAGTACGGTCCTACTTTGAGTTTGGGACAGTATAATTAAAACAAAGATGAGGGGCTTTTCAAAAGCAGTTTAGGAAACTCATGGAATCTTCTGTTATTTTTCTTGCTGTTTGCTTGTGTTTGTTTAGGCACATGTGAAGTAGATCTCTGATGTGATGCAATTTCTCTGAATTTATTGCTCTAATATTTCATTTTTGCTTTCTGTGTTTTTGTTATATGAAGAACTTCGAACGCTCACTGTTAAAATTTTAATGTATTTAATCCATACAAACCACTCTTCAGCCATTTTCTGTCAACTCGTATTTGCATCCTACCTGCTGACCTGGGACCCCATCAAGCATCCAGGGGACAGAAATGGCTCCGTTGGAGATCCTTCTCTGTTCATTTATAAGGTCTCAATCAATAGAGGATGTTTATAAAATTATTCTGGAGCCATACTGGCTGGCTCTCTGTTTCTCTTTATTTCTCAATTCTAAATTTGACCTTGCTGTTGGCTTCATCTCTTTGAATTTTAAGAGGGCGTTTTCAATTATTCTCCTGTTGCATTTAAATAGATTAATTACTAGGTAGCATGCAGAATACCTTCATGGTGCGAGAAGCTATTTCCACTTGTCTAATCCATATTAGAGCCGGCACTCTTGGGTTGGGAATGGCCTCTCTAGTGCGTTAATTGTATCAGTGAACACTTGAAGTCTCACGTTTTCAACACAGCTTTAGGGCCAGGTGGCTTCTATGGCCTGGGCTTACTTGCTGTAGCTGTCGGGTGAGTTCATCTGGACACGTGGTTATTCTCACTAAAGGGAACATATTGGGAACAGAGAGCAAATTAAAAATGAGTGATGATGAGTGAGTCTTTAATATTGCTCTTGACTATCCATGTAGACATTAGGAAGAAGGCTGATCAGTTTTGCTATTCCAGTCCCACTTGTGAATAGCAAATTCTAGCCCTCTGACAATGCAGGGCAGTGTGTTACCGCTACACACAGCAGCAGAACCGCTGCTGTACCTCTGTGGCAGACTGCAGAGGTCTCCTGGTTCGGATTTCTGTGCTCTCCTTAAGCACCATCATCCTCCTACTGAGATCCCACTCCATGCCTCTGCCTGAAGGAGTTTTGTCCACGGACGTATTAAACACTCTTCGTTCCTGAGACACTGGAAAGTGAGTCTGATATTGTCACTGTCGTGGCTCTTCTGGTGGGTGGACTGAGGAGGATTTGAGTGCTTTGTCCTTACTCCCTTTATTTGAAATGTCAGCTTTGTCGTCGCGCGCTAGAATTTCTTGAACCACTCCTCGAACCTCTTCTTTCACTTGCAATTCAGGCATGGTTTGCATTGAAAAGAATCCGGTAGTTGTGCTAAGGATTGGTTGGTTTTGAAATTAAAAAGCTTAGAAAATGAGAATACGCTTGCTCAGAACCTCCTTAAGATAGTGTGATTCTCCAGCAGCCGTTCACACGGTTACCTGCCCTTTGTGGTTTGTGTCAATAGTTTGTGTTGGCAGTTAATGCCAAGGGGCAGTGTGTGTGCTGGGTGTTTGGGTTAGTGTCGTTTTCTTGCAGCATTATAATGTGAAAGGTTTGCTCTGTTTTTGAGCCTTGATGAGGCAGACCTGTAACACTGACGTGATAGGTGCCTTGTTGTCTTGTCAGGTTTTATTAAGTGCAGGATGTAGCTGTTCCGCTATGTGCTTGAGGGAGGTCTGCGGCTGTTTCCCACCCTTACTGAGATACCGGTCCACGCACAAATAGCTGCGGAGTGAACAGCATATGGATTAAAGGTGTGACGTGTAGCTTTGTTTATTTGTCAAAATGGACAGGCCTTAGAGGTTGACTTACCTGTTTGTATTGGGCTTGGCTGAATTTCAGCCAAGGGTCTATAATGAAAACATTATGTCACTCCTTTAAAATTAGATTACTTTTTCTGTGCCCAGTCCCGCTAATGACTACATAGACAAGCCACCAGATATCAGTGGAAATACCAATAAATATAATACCTCAGGGTTTGTGAGAATATTGGTAATATAATAGGAGTTTATGTATTCAGTGGAAAAAAAAAATTAACTCTGCAAGCCAGTGCGATTTTTGGAATTACAGGAAGTATGAACAGGTATTTCTGCATTAGTGTGCTGTGTGATAAAACGCACGTTTTCTCATACCAAATCATTGAATGCGCTGAACTACCTATCTAATTCAGATAACTTTTCGTATCGTCATGGCCTTAGTGATGGTTGTTCTGTTCTCGACAAGGATAGCCTATAAATTCTGGAAATAAAAAAAGGAGTAGCTTGGTAAAAATGTGCTGAAATATGAAAAATACTATACTTGAGCCTGTTAAATAGAACCCTTTCTACGATCTCAACAGGGCCATTGTTTTTAAATATTTCCCCCTAATGCTGTTTTTCTCTTTGCAGTCAGTGTTTTATAGCAGTTGTTTAAAAAAATAAACTCGAGTCAAAGTGCTGATGCAGCACTACTTGTAGCCCGATGCAGCGCCTATACAGGGAGATTAACTGGGGTATTCAGTTAACCCTACAGTTGTAATTTAAGCGGGCATAGGCAGGAGATGTGCTTTACACACAACTTCCTACCTAATGCAAAACTCGTGCACCTATTCGTTAATGGAAATAGGAAGCAGATGGTCCATTTTATTAATACAGCTAATTAGCTACTTAGTATTTGTGAAATGCAAAGTTGTGTGAATTATTACACTTGCTGTCAGTAATAATGCCAAGCCACAGGCAGCCCCAGACTTGTACAGAAGCAATGAGTAGCTGCTCCTGAATTTTGAATAATCAGGAGAAAAATAACGCAAGAACCATTTCTGTGCTCGAAGGAGGTGCCTGTGTTGTGTGCCCTGGATCCTGGTGACCAAGGGGTGCAGCTGGGGTTCCATGGTGGGTACAGAGTCTCTTTTTGGGGTTCTTTGGAGCTGCTTGTCGCCCTTCTGTGGACTGCTCAGATGAGCTGTCCTCACCTGGCCCCACAGGTGAAGGGGGCTGTAGGTAGCAAGAAACGGATGACTGGGGAGAGCTGCAGCAGCGCTGCACATGGTGTGTTTGGACTTCTGAAGGTTTTGTATTTTAAGGTAGACCTGGAAAAGTATGGCTGTAGGAAATTCTGTGACCATGAAAGGCTCAGAAAGGTATCACCGTGGTGGGTATCTCCTGTGGGGATGGCCCTGCTGATTCCCAGCACCTGGAAAGCAGCAGGATTCCTTCATCTTCGGAGATACTGAGAGATTTGCTTATTTTCAGCTCCTGTCTTCTCCCCAGGCCACCAAGACACTGTGCAGCTGAAGAACATATTTCCCAAGCAGTCTTTAGACCATGGGGTTTTCTTCTGTAGTTCTGCCTTTTATGTGACTTTTATTATTAATTGCTTTAACCCAAAGGAAGAAAAGAAAGGGAAGAAAATCAGCAATGTGTTAGAGTAAGAATAAAAAGTAAAGGCATTTGCAGGAGGGGAGGTGAGCTACTGAAGAGAGTAATCAAAGGAAGGTAGTATTTTTCTTTTTCCCAGATGTCCTGAAAAAATAAATTGCCAAACACAAAGCTGCCTTGAGAGCTTGGCCTGTAAATTTCAAATGGAAAATCTGAGCTACATTTCAGACTGCAGGAAGCAAGATTTTCACTGCTAGTGATAGCAAAGCCCAGGTGGTGGCATTTCACCTGGGATGCCTTAGCAAATTCATCCCTATTTGACTTTTACTTAACCCAGTTCCAGAGGAGTTCTTGTATTAGAGCAGGTGTGAAATTTGCTATCCAGACAAACCGCGACATCTCTAGCACCATTTAGCCAGGAAGGTGTAAGGTATCCCAATGGCTTTCCGTGGTGATCAGGATACAAGAGAGGTGGAAGAAGTATCTGGCTTCTCTGTTTTGTTTTGCACCATCATTTCTCGGTTCTGCAGCGTCACTGCTTAGTGATTGGTACAATACACATCTTCCACGCTTTTTTCTTGGCTGGGGGTTCTGCAGTGAGTGCCTCGGAGAAAGTGCATTACTGTAGAAATTATCCTTCATGCTATAGAAAGTAATCCTGATTTGTTTCAAGTTCGCAGTTTCTTTGCTTCCTTGCAATCTACCTGTAATGTTTTGCACGTAAAGCAGAAGACTGGTGGAGAAAATAATATTTGCGTGCAAGCACTGCTTGGTTTAAGGCCAAAGGGATCTGTGTGATCATCTCTTCTGATATAATTTCAAGTGTCTCTTGGAGTCGTGGAAATAAGTGATGCACCGTAGGAACGGTTATTGGGCTTGTGAGCCTTATTAGCCATGTGTGGACGCAGCACCTCATACGCATAGGAACAGTCATGATAATAATGTCCCCACACTTTTTTCTGATGCTGTTAGCTTTATTGAGACACTTGATCTAAAATACTAAAATACATTCTGGATTCAGTAGAAATAAGTTTCAAATCTGCCTTGCTATTTCGTATTGGAATGCAGCTGTGAACAGCTGTCTCGAGTGTCATAAATCATTACTTCTGCAGCTGAAACTTGTTTTGCTTTTGCTGCTTCTGCAGTGACTCAGACTCTTGTTTCGAAGATTTAAATCTAGGGATACAGATTATCTTGTTATCTGTACCTTCAAAAATCGAAGCTTTGCCTTTATCAGATTTTGCAGGAAGAGTGTCTTCAATATTTCAAAAAGTTGGGATGATTTCTGTGGTGTTTGTTACCCCTATAGTTTTTTTACGATATGCATCTAAGTTCTGTTTGGTAGTTAACTTCAGCTAGAAAAACTTTTTTTTCCTTTTTACAGAGGCAACTGGTGCATGGGCTTTTAGTATGAGAAATCTTGTTTTACTTCTATTTTGATTTATTGCATGTGACCTAAATATTTATTTCTTTACATTAACTAATTCTGCCAATGTCTCTAATTTTTGAAGTTGTATCCAACATCATAGACCAGTCTTCACTTTCATACCCGAGTGCCAAACATCAAAATAGACAAAGGTTAGGAATGTATTTATCCTCCTAACATCTACTAGGAAGAAAAGTTGCGTGTGCTTGTCGGCAAGAGGTGTGAGACAGCATTTCTAGGGTAGGACAACGAACCTGCTGAAGAGCAGAGACTTGAATGCCAAACCAGGGCTTCTTAGTCCTGACCACTGGCCCCCTCTGAGACCTCGTCATCTTGGAGTCTGACCGCGGTGTGTAGCCCACAGAGCTGAGTCACCGGCGGCATTTCAGCTTAGTCCCGTGGCCGTTACGAGGCTCCTACTGTTCTGGAGTGTGCTGGGAGGGAGGAAAGAGAAGGTAGTGGCTGTGAGGAACATAATTAATTAGCCTGTGAGTTAAGTGCTTTTCCTACAACATCAAGGCCAAGCAAGGCAGTTTAAAATGTTTAATTAGCTTGAAACTAGCAGTATTTTTTTGTATTTCCTTTGAAAATCCTGTTTATTTTGGTGAGTGGAAAGGTAATTTTTCAGCTGATCCAGGCTTGACATTTTGTAATGTAGAGGGAGAACACAAAGCAACTTGTGATCCTGCTGCTAATTGTCAAGGTTCTCTAGCTTTTGGAAACTTACTTAATTTAGGGCTGCTCAAAGGCATTAAAATGTTATTTGACAATTATGATTTGTGTATCACATCGCTTCATTTGCGTACCAGCCGTAGAAAACCTATCGTTACACCAAAGTATAATTTGGAGCCTTTCCATATTCATGATACTGTATGAGATTCGAGAACAAATGCCACCTCAGCAGAGTACAATTGCTGATCACACGGAGTGACTGATCTTTAATTGGTTTTAAATGACGGTCTTCTCTCTTTAACTCCCCTGCAGGGCACTGCTGAAGCTTCAGGTAAGAAAAAACAAAAGTGTTGTGTTTTGTAAGAAACCCCACCATTTCTGGTATTAGCTTACAGGGGTTTTGGGCCCAATTACTGTAGTCCAGGATGAAGATTTTATACAAGATCACTGCCAATTAAAAAAGGTCTTTGGTACTTCATAATCTCTAATGTTATTTTTGGTAATAGTAAAGAAAAGTCAAGTTTTTCCTTCAAAAATTTTAAAAACATTTTTCTTTATGAACTCCTATTCCAATGTTACTTTAAGTCTTTCCTAACTGAACCTCTTCTGCAGTTAGAAATATTGTCATCACTTGTGTTTAAATCTACCTTTCTGAAGGGAGGAATAGTAGTGAAAATTGTTCAAGTTGCTCTATAGCCTACAAATAACCCTGTGGACGGGCTACAGAATTTTGTAGCAATTTTGGAGACTATTCTGACATACAAAAAAAGTTTGGTACAGTATATTGCCATCATCTTCCTTTATATAATGAGAAAACAATCTGGTTTTTGGTGTGCAGCTGTTTTACTGCTTTTTAATGAATGATATCCATCACAAATATGATTCAGCAGCACAAATCCCTTTGATTCTTGATATATTTAAATCTAGTTACTTCTCTGAGGAGTCCATTTGGATTTGGAGAAGAGGAAAATGTGGAACAAGCCCTAAATTTTTAAATCTTCCTCAACCAGAACCTGGCTACTGTTTGAATTCTACTTTTTTTTGTGTGTGTTTAATGCAGACCATACAGGACCAATTTATTTTTGTTGTGCCGTAAAGGGAACAGAAAGTTCTGAAATGGGGAGATTTGTCTAATAAATGCAATGCAAACTACTGGGCCAGGCTGCAACCCTCTTGGAGCCAAGGAAATCTGCAGCTTAACTTCGTGCTGATCCGTTTTCACTTTACACACTCATAGTCTTACATGGGAAAGGCTGTAGTGTTCCAGTTCAAAGACCCAACCTGGTACTTCAAAAACAGGGGAAACCGAGGCCTTTTAGACTTTTTGCATGCAAAAATAGCTTCTGCTTTTTAAACGGTGTTTCTTAGATCCAGGTTCCCTCAGAGAGGTGCAGATGAAGGAGGTGAGGGTGAAAGCTACTCGTTCCCGCTGTGGAGGCGGGGTGTGAAGAAGCTTTCTTGTAGTGTCTGTAGGGTTCCCTTCACAAGTGACAGTTTTCTAATGCAAAGGTAGAAGAGACAATCAGGGCTAATGCTCTGCTTGACCTGCTGGTCACAAGCAGAAGACGGTACCTAGTGGAAGAATACGGCTCCAGAGAGCAGCTGGAGCTGCTGTGACCACGAGCTGATGACTGGGCCGAGGATTTGGAGGCAGGGCAGGAAGGTGAGCAGCAGAGGTAGGATCTGGCTTTCAAGAAAGCAGCCTTGAGCTTTTTCAGGAAATTCCTACGTAAAATGAAGGGGAATGGGGTCCAGGAGAAGTGGCTGAGTTTTAAAGAAAACTGCTTGAGAGCTGCTGTTTTGCAGGAAGACTGGAAATTCTAGCAGGTTTGGACTGAGCAAGGAGTTTCGCTATGAACTAAAATGCAAAAAAAAGAGCATACACGAAGTGGAAACAGTAACACACAGCCAGGGGAGATGAGAAGCATTGCTCAGGCACTACGGGAGACAATCAGAAAGGCCAGAGACCAGCTGAAGCTCTAAATAAAGGCCAAAAAAGCAGCAAGATGGGATTTTACAAGTGCGTCGGTAGGGAGAGGAAGTCCAAGAAAACTGTCTGTACGTGAAGGAGGGAGATGAACTAATGGTAGAGGGTGTAGAAAGGGCTGTGGTAGTCCAAACCTTTCTGCACCTCAGTTTTCACAGGGAAAGCTTATTCCCAGGAAGGTTTGGGAAGGAGAGGCTGCCAGCAGTGGAGAAGCAGCAGGTAAGGACTATATAAAAAAGCTGGATATCTTCAAATCTGTGGGAATGTGGCATATTCCTGAGGCTGCTAGAAGAACAAATTGATGTGATCGCAAGATTGCTGTCAACTATCATCATCATCCTGGCTTGGCTTCGTGAACGAAGATTTGGGAAGGGTTTTTCCCACGCTTACTGCAAGCGCGCTGATGGCTGAAAAGGCCAATACAGGATCGTCCCCCGCCGGTCGCTGCGGGGCTTTGCAAATGTGAGTGCACCCTCCGGGCCTGCGCGGTGGATTTTTTAGGTGAGGCGCAGCGTGCGCGGAACTGGCTCCACCCTTTACACCTGAGGTTCATCTGCCAGGGCCCAGCGAGCTTGGACGGTGACAGTGAAGTCCTCGGGTCCTAGGTTTGGTTAGAGTGTCTTTCTCTGAGATGATGGATGAGCCTTACAGGGCTAAACGAGCTCCATCTGCCCGGGTCTGGAGTCAGAGTTGTCCTTCTCCTAGGATGGCTGCCCGAAGGCTGGTGAGCCCATCCTGCCCATGGACACACTTTGTCTGACCCTTCAGCTGAGACCTGTCTGGCCTGGGAGACCCCACCGGAGGCACGTGCCACCACCAGCACAGCTCTCAACCTCACAAGGGCACGCAAGCTCCTTCCCCACGGCAAGGGGTTGCCCGTGAAAGAGTCTGTCAACTGTAGATCGAGGTGATTGGGGTGATTCCTGATGACTGGAAAAAGGTGGATG
>NW_010414651.1:11427-15485 GCF_000710305.1 Buceros rhinoceros silvestris
CCGCTGAGGTCCCTTTGAGATGCCCACAGGGGTGATGTGAAGCAGCCAGTTACTCTAGGCAGTTTAGGGGTAGGTCGAAATATAACGGAGCCAAACTCTTCCGTGGTTCGAGAAAACACAGCAAGGAACAATGGCCAAAACCTGCCTGATGTCACCAGGCAGCTCTGGAACAGGTCACCCAGAGAAACAATAGATTCTCCATCTTTGAATGTTTTCACAGTGCCAACCTGACACACCAAAAAATTTCTTTTTTTTTTCTTTCCCCTCACCCCCGACCCCCCATGTCTCAAAGAAGCTAAGCTTGGGACTGTTATATGTCCGTGAATACTTTTTTAAACCACAAAGAGGTGGCTTATAAGCTCTCAAAGATGAGTAACAGCCAGGTTCTTCTATTCAGGCACCGAAAACAACGTTAACACCTCGACTGGTGCAAGTAGTTTCTCGGTTGCCTGTTTGTTCCCAGCTATTTGCAGATTCCTAAGCTTGATTTGAACCATCTATTTTTAAAGAGTTTCAAGGAGAAATATCTGATAGGGCTGCCTTCAAAATTTTGGTGCCATGCTGTGAAAGCCTTTGATCAAGTCCAATTTGTTCATCTTCATGATTCCTCCAGCTCCTTCCAGCAATTTTCTTCCATGCATAGGAAGAGCTACTCGATCCTAAAGGCAGTTTTCAGAATATCTTCTTAAAAAAATGATAACTGTTCCTCCAAGCACTTCACCTCCAGTGCAAGCTACTTTTTTTCAGCTAAGTGAACTGGCATTCCTCTGATAGACTTAAGAAATTTTTCTCTTTTTATGTCTGCAGAGATGTATGTAGTTATCTCTTGGTAAGCCTGGCATTTTCATCCCTAAATAATTATGTAGTGGCTTAAGACTGGATCCCGTCCTCGCTCTTCTACTAAACATAGAGTATTCCAGTTGTCTCTTGGGAGCAGAAGGCGGTTAACGGTAGGCAGTTAGCAGAAGCGGTAGTGACAGTGTGGCTGTCTTGTAAATGGGTGGCTTTTATCAAAGCCATGGCTGGGCTCTGACAGTGCTGTGGGTAAGACAAACACAGGTGTGGAAGCTGTAGTGTGACCTCCTTTGAGGCAGCCTCCAGGTCTGTTTGCAAGAAAAAAATGCGTCATTAGAAAGCTCAAAAACACACCAGCTCTGGTAGGATAAGGTTTTTCTTTTTTTCTCTAGTATTTATGCACTGACCCACGAAATGACAGGTTGCTGCCTCTGATGAAAGCCTAAGTGTAGCCCTGTAGCTTTCTAGGACTCTCTCTACGTCCTGTTCCCCATAGCCTCTTTTTGCCTGCCAGCTGGAAACTGCTGACAGTCTGCAGGAAGGGCAGTCAGTTTGCCTGGAAGGGAGGGCACGCAGTGTCCTCGCTCAGTGGTGCTCTATTCCCTGATCCCAGGTCTTCCTGGCGCCCTTGGGTGGCCTGATGTAGAGGTGGATGAGGCAGCGATGGCGAGTGGACACCGGGCTTCCCTGCAGCTGACTGTTGAGCACTGTCTCGTAGGAACAGGAGCTTGTGTTTCGGTCTTCAGCTCAAGTGATGCAAACATAGTACAAGTGAACCATGGCCTGTCTTTTGAAGCATGTGAACCGGGTGTGCAAACATTTGTCATCTTCGGTGGACATGAAGGCCGTGTGGTTATGGACCTCTTCCCTAATGCCAAAGGAACCTGATTCAGGCTCTGCTGATACCACTAATAAGGGAGTACTAGGAAATCATTGTTATCCTAGAGGTTTAATAAACACATACCCCATTATCTGACAAAAAGAGTGTTGGGGCTAAGGGAAGGAAGCTTATTCCGCTGGCAAAGAATGCCAGGGCATTGTATGTACTTCTGGCACATCTGTCTTGCAGGGATAGGAGAAGTAGTGACGGAAGTTGAGAAAATAGCGCGGTTTTGAATTGTGTAGGAAAATGACGAGAGGAGAGGAAATGGCCTTAAGTTGCCACCCTAGGGAGGGTTTAGGTTGGCTCTCAGGAAAAATGTCTTCATACAGCGGGTCACTAAGCATCGGAACAGGTTTCCCAGGGAGGTGGTGACGTCCCCTCCTCTGGGGGTGTTTCAAAGCTGCGTAGATGTGGCGCTGATGGACGTGGTTTAGGGACCCTGGCAGTGCAGGGTGAACGGTTGGACTCGTTCATCTTCGAGGTCCCTTCCAAGCAGATGATTCTGTTTCTGAAAAATTATTGAAACCCATGTGTCATTAACAGGGAATTTTCAGTGTGGGTCAGTGCTTGTGAAAGAAGTGATGGTAGTCGAGTGTCACAGAGGAGTAAAACCCAATGTTGTAGTATTAGAGACATTGGACATGACGAATTTCAAATGAGATGTGAAAGTTTGTTTCGTTAGTGAAGCAAAAGTTGTGTTCTGTGTCTTGGGTAAGTGAAAAAGGAGGGTAAAGGGGCTGTAATAAACAGTTTGAGTAAGGTTTGCAGGCTTCAGGTGTTCAAATAATTCATTACGGTACAGTCAAAGGCAAATAAGTTCCCTTTAAGCTGTAGCGTGGCAGTATGTGGGTGGGTATCTGCATAGTAAAACACTAGTATTTGCTGTGAAGAAAGAAGGTCATTCCTCTCAAACTGGCTGTTGTAATCCGCTCTGGCTGCATTTCTTTACTAGTTCTCAGTGAAACATTTTCTGGTTGACACTCTATTTGGAGTAAATAAAAGTGTTATGGTAGGGAATTGTGGATGGCATAGCTATCGCTTACCGTGATTTATGAAATGAATTGAACAGTGGATGATTTAGAGACTAAAATCAAAGTGTCCTTTGATTTCTCTTGTGTGATATTTTCTGTGTCTACCGTGCGATGTGCCTGTAGTGCAGAACCTCGTACAAAAGGGAAGTGATCTGAATGTCTCAAAGTTCATCCGAACAGTCTAAGAATCCTGATAAGAGGCATTAGTAGTTTTAATTATTATTTTATGGTGAGGGTGAGTTGAGAAACAAACTACATAAGTGCCATTTTAGCACAATATACTGCTGCAGTCTTTAACAAATGCGCACAGGAAAGATTAAGTTATTTCATGCCTTTGATATAAAGTATTCTAACATGCTACTGGTGGGGTTTTTTTGGGGGGGTCCTTTCCCCCCTGCCCAGTATTTTCTGGAAGATGGTGTTTACTTATTATACAACTTTCTATTTTGATTATTATGCAGAACTTTAAGTATTTTCACATTTCCAGTGCAATTAAACAGGACATCTGTTACACTGGGAACACAAGAGAACATTTTTATTATGCTGGTAAGATTTTCTGCATATAACTAAGCCATTATTTGCATTACCAATCGCGTATTGGAAAGTACTCATCATTAAAGAGTCAGCACGCATAACCAAAGACCACGGTAATAGCTGCGGTGTTAGAGCATTTTGTCTCTGGAGCGGGCAACTGTCCATTGTAATCTCATCGCTATTGGTAAATTATGTGTTGTAAGAGCAGGCGATGTGTGACCAAAGCTCCAACTGTTAACTGTGGCTTTTGCAAGTCCTTTCCACTGAAACAGTGTCTTCAATGTCAGTTCCTTTGCAGTAAGAAACTCAGCACGGCTGAGATCATACAGGTAAAGGAGAACAAGAATTTGCTAGCTGAACTTGGTGGGAAAGCTGAAATTGAGGACAGGCAGCTCCTACAGTCTGCAGAGAATCACCTTGAAAACCCAAGAAATAAGAGAGAATTGGAGCTCTGGGGAAAGCACAGTCATGGAATAGTTGAACCCCGACCAGGGGTTCCAGGGCTGGGAGGTGGCAAGACAATAGGGACGTTGGGGACTCAAACAAGGGGTCTGCATCTGGTTTTGCAGCAATTGTATGTGCTTGGGTTATATTTATCCCTTTTGTCACTACGCGGAGGAGATAGTGCCAGAGATTGATTTGTTTCACTGTGGGTTCTGTGTAAACTTATTTTTGATGTCGCTCTGAGGCATGTTAGCATATTTTATCTACAGCTTTAGAATAAGCATAGAAAAAAAAGGGAGTTAAAAGATCTCCAAAAGCCAAACTGAATGCCAGATTGTTGGTTTGTTTATGCATGAGACTGGTTTTTTTTT
>NW_010414651.1:15599-29961 GCF_000710305.1 Buceros rhinoceros silvestris
AAATGCCTGCAGTAGCAATGTAGTAGAAAGCGTTAAATTATCACCACAATTAACTTGTGTCCCAAATAACAGAATCACAGAAGAATTTTTGTGGGAAGGCACCTCTGGAGGTCTTCTGTCCTGACACCCCACTCAAAGCATGGCTGGCTGCCAAGTTTGCTTGAACTTCTAAATTAGATCAGGTTGCTGAGGACCTGTTCAGTTGAGTTTTGAGCATCTTCAAGGATGGGCACTTCACAACTTTGTGGGCATCCAGCGTTTGACAGCTCTCACTGCGAACTGTGTTTTGATGTGGTAGTTGACAGCATTAAGATCCCCCTGAACTTCCTTTTCTGATGATTAAACAAACCCTGCTCTCAGCCTCTCCTTGTATGTGCCATGGCAGTCCTCGGCCATTTGGTGACCCTCCACTGGAGTCACTCCAGGGCATCAATGTCTTTCCCATGCTTGGGACCCCAAACCTGGACATAGAAATTAGTGGAAAATAGAGGGGAACAAGCCCTTTCTGATACAAGGTGCAGATACTGATAATGAAGGTCCGAAGTGTTAATGATGCTGGGAATAAAGACTAGTTTTCCAGAAACTGGTGTCCTAACCTGTGGCCCAAATATTGTGTATCTATATGCAGCGAGCTGTTTGTATATGGTGATACGTACAGGCTGGGAGAAGGTGTGTGCTGGTGCTTGCGGAAGAGATGCACAGTTAATATCTTTGAATCCAAGTTTGGGTTTTGAATTCTTTTCACGATTAGGAAGTGTTTTCTTCTTGGCTCTGGTTTACATATTGGGGCACTGTTCCTCTACATATTCAGCAGGTGCTTTGGAGATTCATTTTACAGCTTTGTCGAGTAATTAAAAGCCTCATGAAGAGACCCCATTCAGGACCCATGGTATAAATTGAAATGGGTTGGAAAAGCGATTATTTCCTGGAAGCTTTCACTTAGATCTGCTCCTAAATCTCTGATATCCCTAGATTGAGTCAGATTGATTAGCCACCGTCATGTCTAACTAATGCGTTGTGTCGTTAATGATCAGAGCTAATCATTGTTATCTAAGTGAGCAAAATGCTCATTATCCATTACTCCGGTTGCGGTTATGAGTTATGACAGACAGCTGTCATGCGAATGAGCACATTTCTCCTGGCAAATACGTAAGCGCACCCTTTAATTGTTATTTTTCCCTTGATTAGAGCAACCATCGAAGCCTTCAGCAGGGAGCCTGGGTAAAGTACTCGGTAAATGGCCGTTACTTTCAGAGCGATAAAGAGAAATGGCGTGAATTGCAAACGGTTGTGTCAAACCGAGGGAAACCCTACAGGGAATAGGAAAGGGATATTTATTCCACCACTTGATGTCAGTATACGCTCACTCTTAAAACTAAAAAAAATTTTTTCCTTGCCAGGAAGGCTTCTAGGTAAAGACAATTTGCCCACCTTCCTGAGTGTTCCTTGCTGTCAAGTTTTTATTGATGGTGCCAATTGACTGAAGAAGTAGGACAACACCAGCGAGGACAACTCGTGTTTCCTTGCAAGTGATGCATGCCTTCCCTTGCAGAAGACACTGCTCTTGCATAACAGAGTAATGGCTTGCTAGACTTAGGACATTTTTGGAGGACTTTACAGATGGGAGCTCATTAATTTTCAAGGCACTTAACCGCATTCTTAATGTGACTAACTAAAATCTGTGCTCACAGGGGTCTGGAGTAATCTCAGCCGTTCATGATTTCTTTGATACTCTGTGTTGAGAAAACTGCCTCCTTATTGAACATTGTCTTTGTAGAAGCCGCTTTTTGAGGCACCCTCTCCTCCATTCTCTGCATCTACTTGTGGTGGAGGTGTCAGAAAACTCCAGTTTTGCCCAGTCTGACTCCCTTCACTGCCCTCTATTTCCTTTTGAGCTATTGCAATACAGACGTAGGCAGTGAGCTGACTTTGGGGCTTCTCTGGATTTGCGCCAGCAGAGGAGGCAGCTATATTGAGCATCTCGTGTCTAACCTGGACATCCTTCGGCAAAATTCCCTCTTTGCTTCTACGCGATTATCATTACATTGACTAATTGTCCTATGAGTACTTGTCTGTTCTAAATGCTTCCTTTATTGAGCACTTTCTTTGATAATGTAGTCCCCCAGAAATTGAAATTGAGATTTAAGTAGAAATCTATTTAGTTTTCAATAGTTTTTCTCTAACTGAAAAGGCTGTTCTGGAATATCATTAACTTGTTGTATTTGGAAGATGATTTTAAATTTCCTGAGTCTATATGTTCACAGACTTATATTTGCATGTCAAAATAATTAGATTGTCTTCAAATAATTAGTACGTTTGACTTAGCATAGACACTTAATAGTCTTTTAAATCTGCTTTAGGTCATTTGCATTAATTGTAATAAATCACTCATTTAAATTTGACAGAGTTTAACATAGAAAACAGTGTCATTTCTGGGGTTTTGAAAGCTGCTGGAAGGAAAAATGCTGAATTTAATTTCACAGCTAGTCATAGGAATGTGTTACTGGGTTCCCTGTAACTTTAGAGAAACAAAATCATCACTGGCACTGCAGCCGGTCAGATGACTTGTAGAGACTGGGAAAATCCTAACCCTGACAATCCACCCGCTTGTGCAGGACGTGCTGTTGAAGTGGTTAGAATTTAAAGAAGGTATCTACAAGAAAGCCCAATAAAGTAAAAATATGATTAGGTCGTCCAGCCAAAGACGTCTGAGTAAAACTTAACAGTGTGTTGGAATGGATTCCGCAAAAAATTGGTTTGGAAAATGTGTTTCAGTTCAGTGAAAGTTTGTTTGCAAAACAGTAGCAAATCCCAAGTTACGCTTTAAAGTGAAACCCATGAAAATGCCCCTGGGATTGAAATCTGGTTTAAAAAAAAAAATGTGGATACACCAGCTCCTGGTGGTTTGTTCAGAGACTGCTAAAATCAAATGCAATTTGAGCATCTGTGGCTGTGGAGGAGAGAGTAAGAGACCTGCATTACCATGAATACAGCAAAATGCCACAAAAATGCCGTGTGCTGCCCAGCACAGATCTGCCTACGTTTGTGGGCTGTCCCAAAAGGAGGGTGAACCTTCCTTCCTCATCCCTGGTAACGTTGCTTCCATTTTGCTCGCATCTGTTATGCGAAATATCCCTTTGATATAAAAGCACAAAACATTAGGTATCGATGCATTTTTCTGCTGCTCAGCTGCATGCTGGCTGGTTCTTTACTTGATGGTTGTTATGGGACATTTATTGGAAGACAAAGGCACTCTGGGATTTAGAGTCAAGCTAAATTATTAGTAGCTCAGTATCTCATTACTCCTCTTTCTTCTCTGAGTCAGCACCATTTTCAAAGCGCCATCTGGCACCACGGACTCAACACCCCTGCACGCTCCCGTCGTTAATAACGATTTGCTGATGCACGCGTATTGGCAGTCAGCTAGCCTTGGGTGGTTTGAGAAGCAGTGCCCTAGCAGTCAAGGCAAAGACGAGAGGCTGTCACCGTTGGCTGCTCCGGCAGGTGATGTCTTTGCTGGAGCTTTGTTTTACAGCTCTTGCTCAAACTTGGTGTCCTGGTGTAGGCATGCCCTGGGCATGCTATGCTCGTATCCAGCTGCTAGCTGGGAGAAAAATCTCCTTTGGGAGCTCTACCCAAGGAATGTGGAAGAGTGCTGCCAGCCTGTGGTCCCTTTTTCTGCATGTGGTGACCCCTTTCAGGGCTCCTCTGAGGGACTCTTCAATCACTGCTACAGCCTTTTCTGCAGGCCTCAGTTCAAATGTTTGTCAAAGGAAATTGGGTGCAGGGTGTGAGATAAAAATAAGACCTGTTCTCGAACCAGGCCTGTGCTTTTAAGTAGCCCCACAAAAGTATTGTAAGAAATATTTCATGCTTTCGTGGTGGAAGCATCAGAGCATACACTTGGCAGTCTCTACTACTGACATTAGACATGCATTTAACAAGAGATCCCTGATAGTTTATTATCACACTGAGAATCCTTATGGCTGGACGAAAGCTACAGTAATAAGCAATTAAATCTATGTCATTCAGCAATTAAAGTAACATTAATGTATTGTGCTATTTGTCATTACTGCCCTAGGCAACCTTTCCTGTACCAAAATTTTATATATTTGCTTCGAATTTGTGTTTAAAATCCAAAGCCTCTTATACCTGTTAGAGAAATTACACATTTTTGGTGAAACTCTACATGAACACAGTTGTAACTGTAAAATGCCTTCCTATAAATGCCTAATATCTTTATGTAGTCAATACTAGCCTTTGCACGTCACGCCTGTGGAGGTGGCCCAAAGCCGGTCTCCATTAGGATGGACAACAATTTTGGGCAGGAAATGTTGAAGGAGGAAGCAGGCTTTGCCCTTTAATATGTAGCTTTGTGGGTGCTTAGGTGATGCTTAGAGCTTTGAATGATATAAGTTCCACTTTTTGTATGTTATAAACTTTCACTTGTAGTGTGGAAAATAGTTCAGAGAGCACGGGGCTATTCATCAGGCTTTATAGTTTATGTATAAGATAATAGGAAAGTCATTTTTCTGAATATGTCTTCAGAGAGCTATCCACCATGATCAGCTTACATTGGGAAACAATTATGAGGCTTCAGAAATGATTAACATGCAAGACGTTTTTCTTTGTGGCTTCACTTACAACGACAGCAATTTCAATGCATGATCTTTCCCCAGCGTGTTCTTTGCCGTTCAGTAAAAGCAGGAGTGCGAAAGGCAGATCATACAAGGTACAAACTGAGCATGGGAAAGCATTTCTATAAGTAAGAAAATACGCAAGTGCCTAATTGTAAGAAACGAGGAAAAAACCTCTCGCCAAGGAGACTCAGGCCGGACTCCGCAATGAAGCACCTGACTTTGTTACGTCCTTGCCAGAGCGGGTGTCTAGCTCTTAGTAGGCACCATTTGCCAAGGCAATACATGAAGTTTTTATACCCTATTCCCGGCTGAGAAACCCCTCGTTTCCCCATTGGCTGGGTACTCCAAGAGTTACAGACTAACCCAAAACGCCTCCTTACATGTTACATTTCATACATTACATACAAGTTCATGTGGCGCATGTCTCATTATCCCGGAGTTACGCCTGCCCTGGGAGGAGGATGTCATATCCAACAGCTTATTGAGCAAGCGCAGTTCTGCTCCTGGCAGGCCGCGTTCCTTCTAAACGACTCTAGTTTCCCAGGTTTAAGGTGTTATCGTTTCTGTCTGGCCCTCATTCATCCTTTCGATTGTCCCCTTTAACTTGAAGACAAGCCCCAGACGATCTTTGTTTAGAAACTTAATGTGAAGACAATCCCCAGACGATCTTTGTTTAGAAACTCATCCCGCTGCCCCTCTGGAGTCTTCCTTACGGGGTTCTCATCATGCAAGAACAACATTTGATTTATTTTCTTTCTTACACTAATCTTAGCGGCGTTACCACCTCTTTGCAAATTTGGGCACCTTCTGTTGGCAGTCAGTACTCCCTGCTCTCTGTTTTCTCCTGCTGCATTGTCATCTTTAACTCTCCGGTTGCTGGTCTCTCCAGAGGACCTTTGTTATCTCTGGAGGCTGATTTGTCTCTGGAGATGTGGTTTTGTGTCCTCTTGCTATTCCAGCAGTTCCTGTTGGTGTAGAACTGTACGGCACGTTGAGAGACCATTTGCGATCTGATAGGGTGAGCTCTCAGGTCACCTAAGCCTTTCTGAATTAAATGCTGTTCGGTAATGTCCGTGCGCCGTTTGTAGGTCCTAATATTAACGTGTAGTTACCAAAGAGGGTAACAAAGAAAGAGCAAATACAGCAGCAGTTGTCAGCAGCCTTACACTACCTATAGGAAGACCTGCATCTTCTCCCAAAATTTCTCAGGACTTCACAAACTGAAACAGTTCAAAAGCTGCTGAGAAAGAGAGCAGCTTTTTTTGGAGACCACCCCAGGTGTGGAGAACCCACCTCACCTCATGGCATCTTGTTCGAGTTGGCAATTGCCTCACTGTTTAAAAGCTGGCCTTTACTTCTGGATTTGGTTTGTTCAGCTGCCCTGACTCTTGCGCCCTTTCGAATGCTGGGTTAAAGGCCTGTCGATTTTTGGTAGGTGGCAAGAGGCTGTGATCACTTAACCTTTTATTTGATAAGTTAAACGGATCGATCTCCTCAAATCTTTTACTCTAAGCCACGTTTTCCAGCCTTTTACTTGTCTTTGCGCATTGACAAGTTGTGGAAATTTGATGCTTTGGCGACGAGACCCTGTTCTTTGAGTTTAGAGCAAAAGAGCCAACTGCTTGGTTTGGGGCATTTCAAGCCCTTCATGCATTCACCTGTGCACAAAACAATTTTTTCCTGTTGTGTGTTTCAGGTTGTTTTGTCAGACTGTCAAATGTTTGATTTCAAATGATTGCCAGGCTTGACTTAAATCAATATGAGGGAGATGGAAATGTATTTCAGGATGTTTCTTTGTTGGTCAATAAAATGTTATACCTGTGCCATCAAAAAATGCTGAAATCAGCTTTGAAGAAGCAGAAAAATGCAACAGTAGCAGATGCAATTATAGCGATTTGCAGCCCGAAGTCACCTCCTGTATGCGGGGGTAAAATGGAAGTTAAAATTACAGCGAAGAGGAGTTTGTGTTCCTCAAAATCTGGCTTTGAGCTTTGCGATAAGAGGTAATGTATGCTAACATGAAGCTTATGTGACCTTTTAATAATGAAGAAATGGGAAGCACGTGTTATGCTTCATCACTGAAATTAGTGACATTTCATGTTAATTGAATTAAAGCAAAATATTTGTCCTAGACATTGCCAGTTCTTGAGGGGTTTGTCCGCATCGTGACACAGGGAATAAAACTGAACTGAACGTGGGGGGTTTTGTTATATTTAGATGGAAATTGTGATCTAACTGCCCGAAAAGTGTTCCTTTCCCATCTGATTACTTCCCAGTTAATGCACAAACAGATTATGAAGCCTGTAAGCAGTGAAGCTTCCGGGAGGGGATGACGTGGGCCGTTACATGACTGCAAAACTAGGAGGAAAATTAATTTACCCTCATCTTGGTTATCTGCCACAACAGCTGGCATAAATCTTTCCACTTTGTTTTGACAGAGATTGTACAACTTCACCTCGTGGTGTTTTTTGTTTTGTGGGGGTTTTTTTTGGTGTGCCTACCTGTCTGGGAGTCAGAACTCGCATCAGATTTCAATGAACAACGAGGCTACTGCAGCATTTTGGAAACAGGCTCGTGCGCAGTGAAGCCTGCAAAGCCTGTGGACGTCACCCGAAGTAACAAAACAACTGCAGTGAGGGGAGGCTACTGCTGCACAGGATGGCATCACCTAGGTCTGCTAGTTTTCACAAGACACTTGAGAACCTGTAAAAAAATATTTTTTTTTTAAGCTGTAACTAAATCTGTGGTTTTGAGCTTCTGCCCATGCAGCAGTGAGTTTGAAAGGGAAGAATCTAAATTATTCCAAGTATATCGGCTCCCAATTTTTTCATCTTTATCACCACTCAACCTTTCAGAAAAGTCCGGTGTGTGTAATGGGGCTGAATTTACCTCCTTGTGCAAATAATGTATCAAATGCTGTAGATTCTTGGGAACTGGTGCGTGTGACTATTGTATAAACAAAACAAAACCAAACACCTGAAGCAGTGAGATTACATAGGTCACAATAATTCAAATAGAACTATTGTTTATAAGTAAATAAACCCGGCAATGCTTCTTCCTAAACGATGTTCTGACTATGGAGGTGTCAACTAACGAGTTCCTTAACGCTGATATAAGCTGCTGACATTCTTCTATTAAGACAAATCCGCCCATTTTCCGGTTGCGTGTGTTGACTGGCACAGGAGCCTTGTGTGCTGTGTTCTAAAGCCCTGCTGCTTTCCTGGGTGGGATTTCTGCACCACTGGTTGGATAGTGCAAGGTCCAAAAAAGGCTTGACTGGTGGTTGTAAGGTGTTGCTGTTTGTGGAAGGAGGGGAGTGATGCTAGAAACTGCTTAGGCCTTTGCACAGGCTGGGGGGAAACAAAGCTTGAAGCTGCCAGGAGGTATCAGCAGCAGCTCATCAGATTGCGAAGTACTGGAAAGGGCTTCCCAGGGAGGTGGAGCCCCTGTCCCTGGAAGCGTTGAAAAGACGTGTAGATGTGGCGCTGACGGACGTGGATTAGGGACCCTGGCAGTGCAGGGTGTAAGATTGGACTCTTCCAGGGGGATGATTTTGTGTGAGTCTGTAATCAAATAAAGGGTTGTGTGGGTGCTGTGGAAATGGTGAGTGTTAAGAAAGGATTTAGAGGACTGTAAAGGAATACAGGCTCCATTTCAGAAAGGAAGCTATCAGCCAAAATACATAGTAAAAATGAGTATTCAGCTTTATGGCTGAACTCAAAATGTTACAAATCACTGTGAAGAAGTTGTCATAGGGTATTAGATTGACCACAATGCTTCTAGTTTTTTTGCATGTCCCTTCCTTTGCCTGCTGAAAAATATAGATCTTTGTTTCTGCTCAATTCTCAAATTTCCTACCACTTTCCACATTTTCCCAAAGCTACATAATGTAATTCTGCACGTGTGATATGTATTGAAAGCACCTTAGTGACTTCAGGGAGACTGCTTGAATAAAGTGAGACTTTAAAAATGAAGAGAGCAAGTTGGAGACAGACAGCTTCTAAAATTTGTGGTGCTTATTGTGTAAAGCAGTTTTCCAGTTGGGCAGGGTTTTGCTGTGAGTTTGGGGTCAGTGTGTAGGATTTGTTTTGAAGTGCTTGTTTTAGATATTCAGATATTGGATACGTACGTGGTCATGAACAAATAAATCCTTGAAGAGCAGTGCGGCCGCCTGAATTTGGAATGAATGAGGTGAGGAGTGAGCGACCTAATCTTGGATTATTTTCTATCTCAGCAGACCTTTGATGGTTGGTTTGAAGCAGGAGGTCATTCTGACTGGTTCTGCAAAGAAAGAGTGCTCACAGGTGAGAACGGCAGCGGTGGCCATTAGCTGTGTGGTCCAGTAGGAACTGCTCAGGTGTCCTCAAGTCTGGCCGGTGACCAAGCGCAGATTTGCCCAGCAGCAGTGGAAATCTGCAGGAAATGTCTTGTCCTTCACAGAAAGATTTGAGTTCTTCAAAGTAATTTTTTTTCCATGTGGTGCCCTCATAGCGTGACAATATGGACAGGTCATTAGGAACGAAGTACTGGATTTTGGATAAAATTACTGAATTTTTATCCTTTAAAATCCCCCCCAGACTTCCAGAAGAGTTTCTTTTCTCCTGTCAGAGTTTTCTGTTAAATTTCTACACTGATCTTTTCCTGTTCCACTTCCCGCCTGCCCCCCCTGCCCCGTGTTATTTGAGGATCAGAAATCCCGATAAGTTAGTGTCAGCTTCTTTCCTTTGTGCATTGTGCTGACCATTGTGCAGTATTAGATTAATAAACTTAGTCCACATCCACTTAAAACAAATGGGCAGTTATTTGGGTCTGCACCAATTATCGCAGCGCGCTAGCAGGAGAATGCCTTGGGGCAGCCGCTGCTGTGGCCTATAACAAGTTCTACCAAATACTTACAAGTGAAAGACTTCGCATTTTAATTGAGGCACTAATCTAAACTGCATCTGCCCGTGGAAATACAGCAACTTTTGTGCTTTAAGACTTATGTAAAAATTTGTTACCCATAATCAGGGTTTTGTTCATCTGATGAGATATCCTAACTGTAATATCTTAGCAGGTTTATTATATACATTGAGATTTCCAAACGTATATACTGGTGTTTTGTGCATTTCAAGATGATGTTATCTTGTGTGAGAATCGGTATCTCCAAAGGCTCGTGTTCGTAAAAATTCACTTCTGTAAGATTTGTACTGAGAAAAAGGACAGATGTCAAGTCCTTGTTATGCCACTAGCAAAAAAGAGATTGTTTGAACTGAATTCTTTCTGGATACACTGAAGCTTTTGGAAATACGACCTGATCAGATCTAGGGAGCAGGCAAAGGGAGTACTTATGTAGGTTTGAAGTGGAAAAGTAATTGCAGCAGTGTATATCCATTTAGATTGTACCCAGGGCTTAGAGGAGAAAAGTCTCTTCAAATGTTGACTTCGATTTTTACCTTTTTGTTATAAATACAAAACATTGATTTTTTTTTTTTTTTTTTTTTTTTTTTTTTTTTTTTTTTGGTTGTCTTAGGGAAGCTTATGCGGCATGTGGTGTGAAGGTGCGTAGGCATTAATACGTTTACAAGACTGGAGTGAGTTACTCCGGAGAAAAGGCTCAGAGCTGATGGAGCCGAGATGTTTGAGCTATACTGAGGATATTAGGCAATCAGTACTGATTGTTCGGTTGAGGCTGTTGGGCAGAACAGAAGTAAAACTTAAGCTGATTGAACAGACTGCAGGAACATTTGGGAAGGTGTGATTGTACACAGAGTACTGATTACAATCGCTGAACTGTTCTTGTAAAAAGCAGTATAAAGTATAGGATGATGTAAAGCAGGAAAAACAATTACCTTGATCACCTCATGCTTCAGTGTATGTGATAATGGGAGGGTACACAGCCCATTAGAGAGGCGTATGATAGCATCTGATTCTAAACACGCTCCGTGTGCCTGAATGCTCTTACAAGTCCTTTCGTTCCTGAAAATATTCCTCAGTCTGTTGAGGATAGATGGGACTCATGCTCTGTAGCTGGTTCAGCTTGATCGGAGATGAATCCAGCTACTGGGTGTCTCTAATGCCTGTCCCTGGATATTTAAACGCATTCTCTGTCACTTACAACGTTCCTACTGAGTGCCAAAGCAAAGACAGAGCCTTTTTACTTACTCCAGAGAACACTGTGTTTTGGTGTGTAAAGTAACAAAATAAAAACTTTCTTTTAACATTATGGCTGATACATATCTAGAAGCTGTATATGCCAGTGTATGTTATGTGTAAGTATTTATTGCATCTGGGCTGGGAGTGACTGAGGATGCTGTATAACTGATCCAGAGCAAGCCCGAACCACTTGTGACGTGGTGGTGTGCTCTTACACGTGTGATGCAGATCCAGAAAAGTCATGACTCTCTTCCTTCCACTTTGTCTTTACTGGTTTTGATTTTTCTAAAGTAGCAGCAAAAGGGAAGTGTTTTCATTGCAGGGAATCTCTTTTTCTTCTGAACAGGTGCTGACTTCTTTTATACCATCTATTTATCACTCAAAGACACATTTTTAATTGGAGAGCTTATTATTTCAAAGTGCTGAACTGGAGCCAAATGACCTGACCTGGGGGTAGCTGTGTTCTCTGGCTCACAGAGGCAGAGAGCTGGTAACATGATGTCGCGACCCACGGGGCTCTTTGCTGGAGCGGAACGAATCACTCATACGCCAATATGGTGTGTAGCAAGACCCGTTTATTGTTTACATTACATCCCAATTTATAGACTCTTGTCCACTCGACTAACTACATGGTGATTGGATAGTGTCTCTGTCACACAGGCAGCACACAGCTCTTAAAGCACTATAATCGGATAAAAGGGGTTAGTCCCCACGTGGTTAGTGTTTTGGTTAGAGTTAACAAAACAAGGCTAGTAGAGATATAATTTCCCACACGATAACACTGTAGCTGGGTTTCGGCCGCTGAGTTTCCCAGAGAGAGTAGCACATTTTCATAGTTCTAATTTCTGCTAGAAAAATACACCAACACATGATATGTTCAGAGGGGGTTTTGGTGGCTGGAAAGGGAGAGATGGTAAAGGAAAACCACAAACATTTGGAAGTGCAGCGTGTCAGGTGTTTAAAAGCCAGTGCCAAACCATCAAGATCTAACGGTATTAAATGAAGTGCTGTGTATTGCCGCTCTGCTAAAACAGTGCCTCGTGAAGTTGTAAACCAAACAGTTTGAATGATTCTTCAGTTCTGTGATTAATAGTAAACGGCTCCTCTAGATGAGGAGGAGATAGGCAAAGGAGGAGGGAGCCTCCTACCTGGCTGGCGCGTACGGAGTCACAGTGCCGCTGCCATTGCAAGGCTGCACGCACAGCTCATTTCTTTATGTGGCAAGCGACTCCTTGGGTTATCGTCCCCAGACAGGTGTCTGATTGGTTTGGGAGGCAAGATGTAATACTCCCAAATATTTCTGTAATGACTTTTACTGCAGCTCAAGTTTTTCCCAAGCATTGTGTGTTTATCACCTAAGCCTAGCCTCTGTAATTCCTTTAAGCCTTGACACCCCTCATTCTTCTCACAGTGTGCACTGTGCTTGAAGATGTGTGGATGGCTTAAAAAAAGATAACAATGGGTTGGGTGCTTTGCTGTTTAAGCTCTCCGAAGTGGGTCTTTTCAAGGACTTGCAAGATCACTCTGCCCTTCAGCTCACCTTGTTCTTTTCCACAGCTGCCTCTGTATTTCTTCATCTGAATGTATAAGCAACGAGGCTGACACTGTCATTGAACATCCTCTGATCTGGCAAACAAGCTCTCAAAGTATAAGGACTTTGTCCCTCCTGAGTTTCTATTCCAGTCGTCCCCTGTAAGCTGATATGGATAAACATTGTAGCTCAGTGCCAATTCTTACCTTTATTTTTAACGTGGAGTATAAAGTAGTAGAGGCTGACGACAGGGTGTAAATTCTTAGAGGGGGTGACTCTTGACTGTGTCAATATTTTATAAGAGCTAACTACTGAACAGGACTGGGCAGCTACAGCTCAGTACTGAAGTGAATAGTAGTAGTAGTTTAATTTTCTGAAAAAAACGCTGAAGTGGTGTTACTGAATATGCTTCACATCTTAAACATGAAATGTCGGTGTCTAGAGAAGGCTGATAGTTTGTGCCAGCCCTCATTCAAAGCTTCGGCTGCTCTCTCTTCCTGGCACGTTGTGTGTTATGTAGTGCTCTCACTGAACGTAGTGGATCTTCACAGGGAGTAGGAGAAAGGGTTATTGAATGAAAACTATCTATTAAAAGGCCCTCAAGAGACAAATTATCAAAAAGGGATTTGGAATAGTACGGCAGCAAAATGTATTAATGCTGCTGCACAAAAATTTGAGTACTGACGGGCTGTGCTGCAAAAGTGATCGTATCATCCTGGTCTTGTCAACTTTTGTATCAGTGTGAAATGCAAGGGAGTAAGGAGAGTTCTCATGCGTGTGTCTTTCTTAGCATTGTGCCTTTGAGCACTTGCGCTGACACTCCAGGTCGTGGGCATGCGACCCCACTGCTGTGTTTATGCAATGCTCAGCAAGAATTTGAATCCTCTGTACCTTAATGGCTTGTACACAAGGAATTGGCTTGTAGAAGAGAACAAGGTGGAAATGCCTTGGGATATTTTACTCCTTAATACTGAAGCCTTTTTTTCCCCCTTCTGGTTTCAGCTGAACTAAACTATTGCAAACAGTGAATTTCAAGTAAAATACACTAACTGAAGTTCACACAGCTCTCAGCTTTAGCAGCTGCTATTTGATTCTCACTGAAGATGCAAGTTCCCCCAATGTTGTTCTGCTCAGGGTTGTAATGTAATTGTGATTTAAAGAGCTGCCAGGTCGTACAGCAGGGTACTGAGTTCTCAGAGCCGTGGATTTGCTTATCATTTCACAAATATTATTGGTCATAAACAGAAAGATTTCTAGATGAAGCAAAAATACGGCAAAAGATGTCACTTGTAGGAGTGAAATATTGCCCAGAGAATATAAAGGTGTTTTAACAAAGGCAGCCAGAGAGAGAAGAGTGATGGCAGGAACACAACATAGGCTGTACGGAGATCATCCTTGGTGCTCATACCGCTTTTATGGGAAGCGCAAGGCCAGGCTTACTGGTAGGCTCCAGAGGCTTTCCCGTGCTCTGGAGGTTCAAAGGTGCAGCAAGTCCAATTTAGCTGAGCAGATGAGTGAAGTTTACAGTCGCTTTGTGTCACTAGAGTGGAGCAAAGCCACCAGACCTCATGCGTGGATGTGGCTTATAAACGTCGAAGAAATGAAGGTGCGGAATGACAGTACGTCCCTCAATCCATTGATGCACAATGCACAGGCATCGGGGGCTGCAGGCGTGTGCAAGTGTAGTTGCATGTCCAAAGGGGTGACTGGGTGTGCAACAGCACGTGCTGGATACGAGGTCACGCGTTTGTGCCAGAGTGCCTGTTTTGTGGGTGTGTTCTGCTTTTGATTATTTCACCATATTAGTGCAGCAACTGCAACTGTTGTTTAAATCCCTGGAAATCCCCTGGTTTTATTCTGATAGCGCTGTAAGGCACGGTATGTAAAGAGTGTGCAAGGTAACGTGTCCTGGGTCCAACAGGGTGGAACCGGATGCTCTTCTGTTGTCTGGCTTTCTTCTCCCCAGAATGCTGTGATCTTCCCGCGCTTCCGGGAAGGAGGACACGCCTCTCCGGATGAACTCATAAAGGGGGGCGTGTTGAGAGACTCGACGACA
>NW_010414652.1:0-15289 GCF_000710305.1 Buceros rhinoceros silvestris
CACCATGCTGGTTTTGGGTCTCCCCACGTGGGGCTGCGGTGCTTCGTCCTTGCCGCGGTTCCCTTTCCCTGCACCACGTGGCCGCTGCCACAGTGTTAACCCTCGCCTTTCCATTTCCTAAAAACCCCAATATCCTACTGGTTTGCCTTTGTGTATATATATATATCGGTTTGTAGTGTTATTAAAGTTTGTTCCAGTTTTTTCCAAAAAGTATATTCGAGGTCTCACTAATTCTTTTTCTCCCTTCCCCTATCTCTAGTGGGATAGGGAAGGTATCGTTACCGGATCTTGGTTTTTTACCTCAGCCAAACCGGTGACACACAATGAGTACTTTTGCAAAGTATCAAAATTGTGATACTGAACTAGGAAATCCCGACTTTTACCTCACTGTTTAATCTAAGAGTTGGAGCTTGGAGCTGAAACTTCATATGCAAGCAATTTTTCATTTCTACAGAAATTGCTTTAGCTATTTTTAGGTCAGATAAGTAGAATAAATATCATTAAGGATTTTCCAGGCATTTTTAGAATTGCTTCCTAACTAAAGAAGAGGCCCTTTTCACAAAAACATATTCTCTAGTCATCCATCCATAAAGGCACTCAGACTTTTTGATACTGCAATAATCAAATAATGAAAAAAATACTGCGTTAACCAGGTTAGCAAAGATGATACTGTACATTTATGGCAGCTATTCAGTAAAAGAACTTTTAGTGGGCATCACTACAGTGGAGCAGAGCCAAGCTGTGCTATAGTGACATAGAGAAAGAGACCAAGCAATTAGAAATAATGACTGTAGAGCAAGATGATACGCAATTACCACTAGTATCTCTCAGCAAAGTTTGGTAGAACATTCTTTAAAAACACCTCAGCTCAATCCATGGACATAAGCCCAAAGAGCCCTCCCAAGATCACTTTCAGGTAGTGAAGCTTAGTGGATGGGACTGGAGCACAAGTCAGGAGAGAGAGACTGTGCTCCAGCTCTCCGGGGTGCTGTGCTTAAGTTATCACTGTTCCTTCCACCACTGCCTTGCCTGTTCCAAATATGGAACTTTTGGGGACACAGTGATCATTTTGTAGCTCCTAGACAGGGCTCAGTTCCCAGTCAGACACCTTCTGTGCTCCATACTATCGGTATCCATAAATGGAACAGTACAGCTGCATTCACACAGCACTATGCTCTATACAGATCACCCCAAGATCTCCTAGGGTCTACTCCACCATGCAATAAACAACATCACCGGCCTGCTTTTCCTCCATACACAGGTTCCTACGGCCTTATCTGCATGTTTGATACCATCTATGCTTTTGCTTCATCCAGTTTATCTCAACAACCTCTCTGCTACCTGGCAAAATTGAGAGTTTGCTGGAATAACATCCTCTTTCGCTCAGCTGACTGTAAGAAATAAAATTCAGGCTGCTACTTGCCTACAGTCCTAGAAAGAGCACACACAGCAGATGCAAGCCTATGACTGAAAGCTTCCCTGACCTCCACTATCACCAAAGGGTTACTCTTCTCCTCAGGAAATATTCTTTCCCCTGACAGACAGTAAGTCACCTTAACTGGTGCTACATTCAGTAAGACCTGTCCTCTCACACGTTTGCCACAAATCCTTTTAGCCAATTGGCAGAAGAGAATCAAAAGAGAGAAGAGACTTCTTGGCAAGGTTTATGCGGAGAAATAAAAATAGCACGAGAGATCTTGGGAGCACAGTTCAGGGAAGAAGCAGGACACGAGATGTTGTCCTCTCTGCCTCTCTGACACAGCTGCTTAAACTGGAAGGGATAACACTGCTGTTTTCAGCTCCCAAAACGCCAGCACTGGAACCAGATGGCTGTTGTAACGCGTCGACATGCAGAACAGAGCAGCCAAGGGGCTCGCTCATGCTGCAGGTTGCACCTGTTCTGCTGTCAGCCATCATTAGCTGTCTGTAATGAGCAAAAGGCAACAATACGATAATGGAGACAGGCTATGGAAGCAGGAGAAATTAATAATTAATTAAGAGTTCTGATTGCAGTGTCTCTTGCAGTATGACCCTTGAGTACCCAAAAAGAAGCATGCTCTTCTTAGAAACCAGGAGAAGCCACAGCTCTGATGAGCTCCCAAGTCTATTGGCCAATAACCAAAAAAAAGGGAACACAAATCCCTTGGTCACTCTGCAAGACACATACATATTTCTATATATACTTATCTTGATAGTTCAATTAACCGACACTTAAGCCCCATGCTTAAGAACGCCCTTCACAGTGGCAATGCAGCGAAGTCAGTGTGGTCAAGTACAACACATCAGGAAATACTTGGGATTACCTCGGGAAATGGGAAGTCCCAGTTGACACCAAAAATACTCTTCCTAGGAATTGAAAAGAAGCAAAGAGGCAGCACTATCTTCACCTCTGTCATTAACCTGAAGCTCAAATATGCATGCTTCAAATAACTGTTCAGCATCTTCTGTATTTTTACTCCTTTCAATAAAAATGGAACACAGCTTTCCATCTTTCAGCAGTGTGTTTGGATGGATCACACAGAAGATTTCTAGTCTTGAAACCATACAGCCATTTTATCACTTTGTCCAGTGAATCGCCTTCAACATATACCAGCGTAAAGAGTAATCCGCAGCAAATGCTGGCTGTAGCAAGGGATTTTCTGCTCTGCTACTTCTGAACATCTCCAAGAAAACATTGGACAAATTGCACAAGAAAGGGGTCAGTGTCATCGTGAATATTTCATCTAGACAGAACAACAAAATCCAGCTTAGAGAATAGAAAGGGAGAAAAATCACTTATCAATTATTCTGTTACTCAATGCCACTTGTACTTCAATAAAACACTGCAGAGTGATTTCTCATGCAATCAGGAGGAGGAAAAAAAAACCCTCCAGACTTGGCAAACTATTTTTGGAAACTGAAAATCTCATTCTGGTTTGTTTTTTTTTTTTTAATCCCTGCTTAGAACAATTTTATGATAAGGATGCAAGCCTTGCGGCTTATTAGAAATTACACAATAGAGAATTATTTTAGAGTTGTTTTTTTTGCACTAAACTTTGCTTTTACAGACAATCAATGCATAGCCAAATTTATCTCTCTTAGGCAGGTATTTTTCCAGTTTCTAACACTCCCTATATGCTACCATTTAACTGTCATAAATTTTCTTGTAGACACATTTACCCTTTCTGCCATTTTTCTGTCCACATAAAACCTCTTTTTTAAATCACATCATCATCCAGCCCTGCCATTTTACCTAATTTTCAACTTTTTTTCCCTCTAACTGGTTTTCCTACTTAGGTTAAAAACTACTTTGCACCCCTAAAAAAGTACATGTGGGATTGTTTCCCACTGAAGCTCAGACTGCAGTTTTTAAGGTAATTGTCATTTTGTCCCCACTGTTGCTCACCCTCAGAATTCCACCAAGTATCTCAGATATTTTGTGATTTATGAAAGAGCCATTTTTTGGAGATACATCAGTACACAAGAATGTCAAGTTAGCCTTCAGACTTGTAGATCAAACTCTGGAAATGAGAATCTGAAAGAGTACAAGTCTAAACGGCAATTAGTTCTTACCAAATGTATTTGGCTTTTGTGATATTGTATTTGTATGCAGACTTTTGATTCTAGAGGGTCTTGGCTCATGCTACTCATGGTTAATTGCCTCACTGTTAGTTTACAATCAGATTTAAGAATTCAAGTATCATCAATGGTTGCATCTAAGTTCGCACTGTTGCCATTCTGTTTCCCTCTATGCAACACATCTTCAGCTCTCCTGACTGAAGTGCGCTCCACTCACACCTCTGACCTCTTATCCTCACCACGTCATTCTCACCACCTCCCAGGGACTGTGAGGACAATAGCTGTATTTCAGAAGTCAAGTTGCTGAAGCCATGGTCCTCCACTCCTTTCTAGCTCAACCACTTGCAGAACCATTGGCCCTAAAAAAGGCTGTGTCTGAATCACACCAGTTCAATTAGTCCCAGACGAAAACGGAGCAGACGAAGAGGCTGGATTCTATTTTGGGTTCTGCTACTGATGTACAACAGAAGAATGAGCAGAAAACGAAGCATTTTGTCCTTAGTTGCTGAGACTGAAAAAATGGGAGAATGATAACCATGCTTATGTACAAAATATTTTGAAACAGCTGGCTGAAAGCCACTATATAAATGCTAACTATGTATTATTAGATACCGCTCCTAACTTTAGGGCACTTTTTCATTCACAGATGTTATGCACAAAACATTTACTAAAACAGCCACAACTGTGTTTTTAAATCATAGGATATCTGGGGAAGATAAACTCAATATCCAGCTCCTGGGAAGGGAAAAGAATGATCCTGACTCTGGCAGCAAACACTCACTGCATCTCATTACAGTTTCCAGCAGAGAAAAGGAACAAATACTAACATACTTGGGCTCTGCACAGCAATAACTTGGTATAACTCTATGGTGCGTGTTATCAAGTAAAGTTGACTAATGGGCCTGTCTGGCCTTAAAGTCTGTAGATCTGTAAATTCATTTTACAAAGAGAAAAAGTATTCCAAAGCACTTTCAAGATTCAAACCTGGATGCTAATGGTCAGGTAATTCTCTGACTGGCACTTCATGTTGGAACATACGATGGGCCACAGAAAGAACAAATAATATCTGTTAAACTTATCTGCAAAGGAGCCATTAATATGCAACAATGGATATATTTGGTGGGACTGAAGGTTCATCTAGCCTCTTCTCTCTTTATTGTTTTATCCTTTTCTGAAGCAGCCTGTGCTTCTGCTTTCCACATCCTTTGGCAACAAACCGGAGCTATCACCCTCTATCCCCACACCAGCCACACAGCATCATGCTCTCTGCATCCTGCAGGGATGGGGAGAAGGACCAGCTTTGATCCTGATGATGGCACTCCCAAAACAGCTTTCTGCGTCCTACAGTAAAAATGGGAGAAGGCTGGACGTGCTATGCAGCATGTCGAAACCACAATGTGGGACAATTTTCTGTTGTTCTGTTCTCCAACCTAGAACAAAAATAACCAAAAGAAATGGAATACTGCACTGAAGAGCTGAGGAGCTTTCAAAAAGGCAACATAAGAACATGTCCTTTTCCCATTTCTAGTGAACCATCCTCCCTGTGGCACATCTATACCTTCACTTTTCTCCTTCATGGGAATACTCACAAAAGAAAAGATCAAGTCACCTGGAGGTAACCTGAAATGAAGGCTGATAGTCTCAATAAACTTCAGGGGGTGGGTACAAAGTGGGTTAATGTGTAGCCCTCCACGAGGAAAAGCATTTCCCCATGTACCTCTTCGTGGAGACACTCCTGCAGAGTTCTCTTCCCCATCCCGTTTGTTAGCAACCTTGTTTGCATAACCCAGACTAGAAGCTATAGTCACCCCAGTAACTCCTTGCACAGGAGTGCATATCCTGTACAGTCACCATAGCTAAAGGAGTCGGGGAAGCACCCTATAACAAGCCCACATGAGCTCTTCTGGGCATGAACACTTTATTCCAATGCATTTTAGGCCATAAACTGGAGATGACAGCAAAGTAATCGTGAGAGTATCATGCTGTGGCTCTTAATTCTCCTGGGCCTCCACTGATTATATAGGAGAAATCCAAGCAGACATGGAATTAAATCACTTCCCTTATGTTAGACTAGCCAAAGCTGTTCCTTAAATGACAGATTGTTAACAGCTCCCTCAATGACATCACCCAATATGTCATAAAATTTGCTGCCAACACTATGGGGTTTTTTTCCCAGCCAGAAGCATTCCCTGGCTGTGGAGCAGAAGTTTCATCAACAAAATATGGATCAAGAAATAACCCAGAAAGGGTTTTCAGTGCATAAGGTAAGTACCACCCAAGAACTCACTGAAGATTAAAATTATCCTTCCTGACACTGCTTTCCTGGAACAGTGTCCCACATCATATTTTTCCAAGCGTTTGTGATTGATTGAAATTATCCATCCACCACCTCTGCAGGTAGCATTAAAACTCACAGCTCAGGAGTAGTAACCAGATCTTTCCCAGATTACTACTCTGGGGTGAAAACTCTTATCTACTTACCGCTTTCATGCTTTCTGGAAGGAAACTCTTCCCCGACAAGTATTGGCATTAGAGAAGAAACAAGATATACTTGTACAATAGCAAGGATTATTCACCTGGAGCTTCACTATCATCACTTCACTTCCAGGCTCACATCAGTTTTCCTGTCAGAAATGCAAGTAAAGTGACAACCAGAGCATACACAGCATGAACAGGCTTTGAGAATTTCTAAGAGAGAATTTGCAGGTTCTTCTCTATTCTTGAGACACCAAGAATCTAGCTTGCGGCAGTGCACCACAAATGACTACCCATTTGCTTTTAAAATGTTACGGTGGAACCCCCTTAGGCAGCCATCAACCAGGGCTGCACAAAGGGTACTTAATTACCTATTCCTGTAATTCTGTGCTATCCTCATTTTCCCATGAGCATGCCTTACGTGAGAATTAGCTCAGCTGCATAGACTATTTTCAAAAAGGGTAAATACATTTCTAAGAAAAATACTTCCATAAGTGGAGTCATTAGTGAAAAAGGAGAAAGTCCTCCTTCTTTATTGAGACTTAAACTAAATTCTGGGTTTTAGTGGAGAGCACTGAAAGTCTCCAAAATTTGGCCCTTGTGGTCAGGGTGAGGTTGCTTCTATCCTGGCAGTTGCAGAAAATCAGTGTTGGCTGCTGTTCCTCTAAGCCACTCTGTGAACAGGTCCTCCTCTCTATGTATGCCATGTTTCCTGCATGCCACCATCTATCCACTCAAAGCAGTCACAGTTGAACAACCAGAACGCATACAGAAAGAAGGAAAAAGTAAAATGCTCAGTCTTGCGGGAAGTTAAAGCTAGTGAGTGCACTCAGCTGCATGGTCCCAGGATGTGGCTTGAATATCTTAGGTAACATCTTGGGTAGCAACTGTACTTCTGTTCCTTGCAGCAGTTCTTGCCAACAGAAAACCCTACTGCACGCCAGCATGCTGGGGATGTTGAAAACCAGTGGTGTGAACAATCTGTCACTCATGTAAGTTCAAAAGACAATCACTGTGGTGGCATTTGCTGGCACTGTGAGTAAATGAGCCATGAGCTATATATTTGGATATGCCGTGGTTCTTTTCGGAAAGAAAACGCAAGTCAAAAAGGAAGTGTAACACTGCTGAATGCTGAAGTGACCAAATAAATAGGATCAGCTAAACCTTGCTTATCTGTCAGTCATCCCTCCCTGTATGATAGCAGTCCTCTCAAGCCTGCCCATGATGGTCGTGACCTCAGTACTTGCCTGGGTTCCTGAATTGATGACATTTGCTTATGTTACCCAGTCATTTTGGTCTTGTCACCCAGAGGAAAAACCGGGTTTGGCCAAATGTGTTACATCACAAGTATTTGCAGTGCGTAGAATGAAAGGCTAAAATAATCCCCGTGAATTTTGTTCTCAAACTCAGAACTGCACTGCCATGATTGCAAAGCGACAGATGTCAAAATTGAGATGAGTTCCTCATTAATACAGAGATAAACACACAGAATATGTTGTTTGGAATGACAACCCAGTGTATTTACATATGTACGCCACTATTTATCGTCCTACAGATGGTTGCTCACAGTGATGTACATCCACAAATATGTTTAATTTTGCTTTTTCCTATGCTAGGTAATTCCCATTTTTCCTTGTTTACACTACTTCTTTCCTTGTTTACTACTACTAAGATGACCTAGAGATCTCTGAGCTTTTCTAAGGGTGAGGGGCCATGTTGCACAAAGCAGACCCAGAATCCACATGCAGTCAGTTCTTTGCAGTAATAACAGCCCGTGCCCATAGAGTATTTTTTAGCGAATTATCCTTCATTTTACAGCCAGGAAAACTCAGAAAGGTGAAATGGCTTAACCAAGATCGCACAGCAGGCTCTGTTCAGCACACAGTTGTATTGCTGCAAATTGTGTAGCTCATCAAGTTCATGCTACTCACATCACTCAAATAAAATTCAAACAATAATTATTACTTTTACTGCAATTTCCAAGACAGTCAAGGCTGGAGGCCACAATCAGCATTCAGCTTATGTTGGTCTCTGTTCAAACATCAAATCAAATCCAGTCTCTGCTCCAGGGAGCTTGCAGTCTCAGTAAGGACATACTTCTGTGTGAACACAAAACGCAATGGAAAGGGAGGGAAGGAGAGGGAGAGACAGAAGGCAGAAATCTGAACGTGAGGTTTCACATTGGTTTGGGTAAGCTTGGAAGCTTGTTATTACTTAGTTGGGTAAGAAATATAAGCTTGTCACTGACAGCCACCTGTCTAGCTACTTATGCAGCAGTTTATCTTCATAATCTTAATTGCACAAACACTTTCACTCCTGTGGTGTTTGATTTCACTGACAGACAGCAATTGGATCCTGCTATTTGCTTTTCAGGGGCCTGACTCACACTGCGCTAACCCCATACTTACATTGCACTGTCCTTTCTGAAGAGTGATATTATACCTAATTTTACAACTCCCTCCCTAATCTGCTACTAGGGCAATTCTTGCTGTAGACCTTTTTTATACAATATGTGCTTACATATTTCACAGCATGTGACAATTTGCCAAACTAGCTATAAGCTAATGAAATCCTTCCACTCATGCTAACTTTTACTAAGCTCTGCAGTAGTATAATATATGTTAACTCTCACATTACCGTCCATCACTGCATCCTAAAGTGGCTCCATGCTAGCAGTATGTTATGCACCAAATGACCATATAGCCATTCCTCTTTAAAAGACTTAAGAGAGTATAAAATTGATTGCACTACGCTCACTTTATGTTTACATCATAAAGACAAATTTCTTCTTCTTGTGGAGTCACACTGCTTTTCATCTGATGGTGCAGCAGGATATTGAACATTACAAGTGTGCAGTGAGATTTCGATATAATGCCATACAATATAAGAATTAATAGTGCCTCTAATACGGAATGGCATAGACACAAAAGGATTATTTGCTCACTGGCAGGTCAGGATCACTGAACAGTCCTTAGAAGCTAACCCCATAGTTTTCTGGTATGGATCTGCTACCCCATTATCTATTAGAATGTTTGTATTTGTATAAATAATGAAAATGGGTAGATGGCAAATATTTGAATGACATCCATAACCTCAGATGGATGGGTAATTTTTCTGGATTTCAAATAAGCCAAGCATTTAAAACCTGTTTCCAACCCATCAAAGCATGTGCTTAAATCCTTTGCTCTGCTGATAGATTCTGTTGAAAACAAACGGGCAGCTCTCCTCTGATGCTAACAGATTCTAGATCAGCACAATAATACCATAATGTACTCTAGAAGAGCTTGAGAAATTACAATTTAAATACATTATTTTACAAAACAAAGGAATGAACATTCATTTACAATTACTTTCCTTGCTCCTATTCTCAACTGGCTAAACCCACATACAAATTAATGATCTCTCACAATGTCTGTGGAGGATACAGCACCAAAAGCTAAGGCACTGCAGAACCTGGATAAAAAATACTAACACAATTTCATTTTAGACTATTAATTTTTTTCCAGAAAATGATGTTAGGTATGAGTTAGTACCTGCATTTATTCATCTCTGACAGGTATCACTGAAGCTCAGCAGAACTGATGCATTTACTTTAATTATTAGAACCTGCTTTTAGTACTATGATAAATGGAAGCAATAACTAACAAGAGCTTTGTTTAGCAATTGTCAATACTATCCACTAATCTTCACCACCAGGTAATTCAAATTCCTTTAACATATCTCTGACACTGGGGCTTTATTTTAATCCCAGACACATTAAGAAGGAAATACGACACTTGTTTAATCATCTCTAAACTCAACTTCATAAATTCAAGACACAGGCAAGCCTAATTTAACAAAATTCTACATATGAAAGCACAGCCTGTATCTATATTAGCAAGCTGTGTATTCCAACAGAGTGGATCTAAAAGGTGAAACAGCACTTAGGACCTAATATCCAGAACATGTACGTTTCAGAGGTTTCACTTCGGACCAGTCCTCGACTGGTCCAGCGGAAGGCACACACATTAGTGGTAGAAGTGCATCAGGTGTACTCCTGGTGATCATCTGGTTCAGTTTACTTAGAAAGAAACCCAGTTTGCATATCTCAAGACTGTTCCACGATGTGAACCAAATTGTGGTAAACTGGGACAACTGGAAGATTAACTTGAAAAATGCACTCCTGACCAAAACTGAAACACTCTAGAGTGGTCCCCTTACAGACCCCTGTCAAAAGCAGAAAGTTTTAGCTGGCTGCATAGGCGCTTGGTCAACACTAGGATCTCCGAAGGCTTATCTAGATGGCAGAACAGCCATGCCACCCATGCATGGTGGCTCCATTCAGAACAGCTCATGTCCAGTGCTAATGAGGTGCCTGAGACCAGGCTGGCTTCACAACTGCAAAGTGAGATTCAGCTCCAGACCGAGAAAGCTACATGAAAAGTGATTTACAGGCAAGTTAAGAGCAGAAGCTAGGTTTGATTCACTTGCCAACACTTTGGTGCCTAATACCACTTCAGCTGTTGTACTGCTTGTGCGACATCAGTGTGTAGATGACAGACAACCTAGAGAAGACCCGTGTTCTTCTGGAAAAGCAGTTAGGGATCAGACAGGATCCTTCAGGCATTTTAAGCACAGACACCACAACGCAGGCAACTGCTTAATGGCTTGGCCTCCAGAGACTGACATCATGTCCCAAGACCCTGAACACTCCTGGATTCACTGCAGAAACACTTGATTGGCCTTGCCAGAGCCAGGTTAGGTCCGATAAGGCCGATGGAGGTACCACCCTACCGCAGTTTGACAGACAGGCTAAGCTGGATGTGTGTATTTGGGTGTTTCATGGCACGTCCTCTGCGACATCTCTGCTGTTGTATCTATGTTTATGCATTCACGTGATGCAGTGTAAAGTGAAATGGTGCTGTCTGTAGAAGTGTGGTTTGCATTTGGTTCAGACTGGATTTTTGAAAAAGCAGCCCCAAGGAGTAAAAAAAAATATATATATATATGCCTCTTGGGAAAACAAAAGTGCAGTTACAATTTCCCAGACAACTTCACTTTTGCCTCAGAACAATTCCTTCAACACACCACACAATTAAACCAAAAAAGTGTTGTGTTACACGTTTAACACTTAGCTATTAAATACACCGTCTTAGGTTCACATAGAAACTCACTGAATTCAGTAAGGCTGAATTTAAACCCAGATACTTGTATCTGCATGTCTGTCTCCAAGGATGTAAAATCGTGAACAGACATTTTTAAGTATGCATATTGCATGTGGTAGCTTCTGCAGAAATGTACAAGATCAAAAGTGTTCATTTGAAGCTCAAGGTGTGCCATATACAGTCATTTGATGCACTGAACGCTTGTTTATCCCATTGACAAAGTGCTCCCTCCTCTCTCTCCTCCTCAAACTGCCACGGGAGACAGGAAAGGAGGCAGCAAGGACAGAACAAAGAACTCTGCGTTGCTCCACTTCCCATCCTGCATGAGCGAAGACCACTTGACAAGCCTGTTCTTTCTACAACATCCAATCCATTTGACACGAATGTAGTCACACAGAAAAATGAAGTATCCAGTAGCATATCAACAAGATGAAGAGATTTTACGTGTTTCTTAGCTATTTAGGATGAGTGTTTATACAGCAGCATGGCATCACAAAATAATTAGGTGCATGGAGAACTAACAAGGGACAACTTCTCGAGGAAACACCCTTAGAAAACTAGGTCTCAGTAAACCTGGTAATTTATAAAGCATTTTTTTCCTGAAACCTGGGTATTTTAGAATATTTTATTTTTTTTAATTTTTCACAGAATCACAGATCATTAGGGGTTGGAAGGGTTCTCTGGGGATCATCTAGTCTAACCCCCTGCTAAAGCGGGTTCACCTAGAGCAGGTTGGAGGTTGGACAGGAAGGCGTCCAGGTGTGTTTTGAATATCTCCAGAAAAGAAGACTCCTCAACCTCTCTAGGCAGGCTGTTCTAGTGCTCTGCCACCCTCAGAGCAAAGATGTTTTTCCTCAAGTTCAGACAAAAGTTCCTGTGTTCCAGCTAGGCACCACTGATAAGAGCCTGGCGCCATCTTCTTGTCATCTGCCCTTTGGATATCGATAAGCACTGGTAAAACCACCTCTCAGTCTTCTCTTCTGCAGGCTAAACAGACCCAGGTCTCTCAGCCTTTCATCATAAGGGAGATGCTCCAGCCCTCTAATCATCTTCGTAGCCTTCCACTGGATTCTCTCCATGGCTTCCCTCCCTGGGGAGCCCAGAAGTGGACACAATAGTCCAGATGTAACTTCACTAGAGCAGAGTAGAGGGGTAGGAGAAAGTTCTTCAACGTGCTGGCCAAACTCTGCTTAAAGCACTCCAAGATATCATTTGCCCTCTTGGCCACATGAGCACACTGATGGCTCATGGTTAACTCGTCCACCAGGACTGCCAGGTTCTTCTTCATGGAGCTGCTTTTCAGCATGTCAGTGCCTAAACTGTACTGGTACATTAGGTTATTCCTCCCCAGGTGCAGGACCCTACACTCGCTCTTGTTGAACTTCATTCAGTTCCTGTCTGCCCAACTCTCCAGCCTGTCCAGGTCACACTGAATGGCAGCACCGCCTTCTGGTGTGCCAGCCACTCCTCTCAGCTTTGTATCACCAGCAAACTTGCTCTATCCCTTCTTCCAGGTCATTGATGATTATGTTGAACAAGACCGGACCCAATACTGATGCCTGGGGAACACCGTTAGCTACAGGCCTTCGATTAGACCCTGCACCACTGATCACAACCCTCTGAGCTCTGTCATTCAGCCAGTTCTCAACCCACCTCACTGTCCACTCGTTTGACCTAAGCTTACCTAATAGGATGTTATGGGAGACGGTGTCAAAAGCCCTGCTGAAGTCAAGACAGACAACATCCACTGCTCCTCTCTTATCTACCCAGCCACTTACGCCATCATAGAAGGCTATCAGTTTGGTCAGGCATGACTTTCCCTTGGTGAATCCATGCTGACCACTCCCAATAACTGTCTTTTCTTCCACATGCTTAGAAATGACATTGAGTTGTTCCATCATCTTTCCAGAGATGGAGGTGAGGCTGACTGGCCTTAGTTTCTTGGGTAGTCCTTCTTGTACTTTTTGAATGACAATGTCTTAAATTTTCTCAAAGGAAATTAAATAACCAAGTCACATGAAAATGTTGAATGCAAAATGAAACATGAAGCACATCAGTGCAGCAGCTGTTGTTGACACTGTTGTTGACACTGTTCTACAGTTTTGCTGGGAATTTAAGGAAAACCCTTGCTTGTTTGGTCAGAGTGCCAGGCAGAAATGGAGCCCCCCTTGACAGATCTACAGATCTTTGTCACTGTCTATTTTTAATACTAGAAGGCTCCAAGATAGGATTAATATTGTTTAAAAAACAGAACAAATGGGAGTAGAATAGAAAAGAGCATTCACCTAGATGAATTATCTCTGAGAAATGAGAAAGAGAGGAACAAGGCATGCTGTTACAAACACTGCATTCTATAATCTCTTTCAGACATTCATCTCTTTCCAGCGTACAGCTCAGCATTTTACCAAATCTCCTTCCTTTAGAAAGCTCTTGCAGAACCTTGCTGCTCTAATAATTAGAAAACTTCTTTTAATTTCCAGGCTGAAGTGATTTATATCCAGATAATATCCATTTGTTCCCGTCCCATGGTTAGCCACAAGTTTAAAATCATTAGTTTTCATGCTATGGTCCATGGACTCAGGAGGGGTTCATCAACTACTTCTGAGCTTTTTAAAGTGTCGTGAAGCAAAGTAGGCCTAACAGGCTGTAATTTGCTCTAACAATGCTACAGGGCATGTAGCATCATTTTTGGAGAAAGTTTAGAAGATCAAATCAAAGTGAAAATCACTGGCTTAAACAGTTCTTTTCCCTTACTCTTGTTTTTTAGCCCTTCCAATGTGTTTTTAGACAGCAGTCATGAACAACTTATCAACCTTCCTGTTCCTACAGTAAACTAACCAAGTTTCCCTAGTTGTCTCCTTGCAAGAAATATCACCAGTTACTGGTTTTCCTCTCTGCAGCTATTGCTATCTCAGTCCAAACTGGACATCAGTGTCCAGAATCTCATATGAAATATCACAGTGCATCATGAAATGACGTCAACATTGCCCTAAATTGGCTGGAGATACTTGCCAGGATCACGTATCTCCTCTTGATAGCCAGTTACATTGACACCCCATTGTCATCCTTTGTTGAACAAATACACTCAGGTCCTCTCTTCGCTCATTGTTATACATCCTCAGCTGCACGGCCTTTCATTCTGCACCAAAGAGTCCATGCCACCACCATTGCCTCACTCCTCAAGGCTGACAAATGGTGAAATGTCAGCTCAGAGGTGATTGCTGGTGGGCCAGCTGATGAAGCCACACCAACTGAGGAATCTGATCAAACACAAATGCTGAGAAGAATGAAGTGCAAGCAATTCTGACTGACATGAACTAAATGCAAGCGATTGTGGCTGATAAGCCATTACCATGTTTGGACTATTTTGGACTCTGTTTTTCTAGTATAATGACCATGAATTGCAATTCCAAGCTTCTTATTTTACTGTTGTTCCAGTATAACTTCGCCAGTAATAGGAAGGCTAAATAATAAGACACAGCAACCAAGTAATAATTAACTTTCTTTAGAGGAACATAAAACTACAAGGATGAACAATTTTACTTTCATGGAAAGTCTAACACTTTTTTCATTGAATTAATCTTAAAACTTTGAATTAACTCTTTGCGAAGCTACACTGAATGTCTCCCAAGTAAAGTCCAAATGTGTAACAGTTTTATAGTTTTCAAAGATGTAAAGCCAAGCTGAAGATACCTGGGAGAAATCTGATTTTGAAACACATCAGAGAGAAGATTCATTTATGATTTTTAGGCTCATGGATAACATTTCTCCCGCTATCTCTAGGTGAAAAACTTTTCTGTATCTTGTTCTATATATTTGATTGCTTCTTCCTCTTGCCAAAGGTTACAAACATATTTCTTTTTCAAAGTCATTACTAAGGCTAGTTTCAAAGCTAACTACACTTCATGCAAATTTTTCATCTACAGATTTTTTAATGTTAATTTAAACAGAAAATCAGAAATTAATACTATGGCACCGAGTTGCAGTTATAAATTGGTTTAAATTAAAGGATTAAATCCTGTGTTACCTTAACTTTCCTGCGCAGCTAATTCTTGGCCTCCTCGTTTTGAGACTTTGCTACATATTGGTTATGCCTACGCGGATAAATTAAG
>NW_010414653.1:0-22119 GCF_000710305.1 Buceros rhinoceros silvestris
ATATATTTTATATTTATTTAAATTAGCTTGAACAATCATAGTTGTGTTGCTCATATCACCAAATACAAAAGTTTATCAGTTACGTGGGTAGTGTCTAAAATAACTTTGTGTCGTAGGATGCTAACACGATGCTTTCAGAATCCCAGAAGCTATAATCCTATTAACGCTTGACCATTTGGGATATGAATATTACTGGAAAGAGATTTACTTTCAGTGTAGTTTCCTCTGGAGAGGGAAACCCAAGAGCAGCAAATGATCCCATACTGTCTGAAGTGCAGTGCATTATTTCTGTTGGACGGGAACCAAATACCATCGTAGAACATCCAACACCACCATCATAGCACCACCATTCCCACTATGGGAACGCACCGACAAAATCAAGCTCTATATTGGAAGATAGTAGAAAATAAAGCATAGGAAATAAAAAAGGTGAAGTTTTCTACATAAAGTATGGCCACCTGAGAAACTGCTGTGATTAAGCCTGCGTCTCAGTTCTTTGCAGATCTGCATGTGGTTTTCTCTCTAACACGTTTCCTAGCTCTCAGTTTGAAAAAACGCAAATCCTATTTTCACTTCTGCCATATGCAATAGCAGAACTTTGCCACAGGGTGGTACACCAGATATGTGGAACTGAAGGCTTCTGCAATGCATCAGACAGCTCGGTTATGCCCTCTGTCAGCCTCACTCCACCAGTAACAGAACAACCTGGTGATCTCAGAACAACCGGCCATGAGCCAAAGGCGTATGTATTGAAAAATAAGATAGGAAAAAAGAGAAGATACTGAGAATCTATTTGCAAATACTACTAATAATACGATGGTATTAATTCTACATAAATGCATGTGTCTACCTACATACAACGTAAAACACCCATTGGGCTTTTATTTTCAAAGAATTTTTAAAGAATTCATCTTACTAACTAAAAAAACAAAAAAAAAGATGACTCAAACTAGATGATCTTACTAGAACTTACATTCCCCGCCGATAACTTTAGATTTAGATTTTTGGCTTGAAGAGAAACTGTACTGTGTCAATTGTGAAACAAAAAAATGCAGCTTCTGGCATTTAAACATTTCTTATTCCAGTAAGAATGAAACTAAACACCTAAAACATTAACTAAGCTTTTTTTTCCTGTTTTCCTACTTACATTAAAATCTTTTATTAGCATACTCTGTAATTTAAATACAGTTTTAAAGAATTCATCTTACTAACTAAAAAAACAAAAAAAAAGATGACTCAAACTAGATGATCTTACTAGAACTTACATTCCCCGCCGATAAACTTTAGATTTAGATTTTTGGCTTGAAGAGAAACTGTACTGTGTCAATTGTGAAACAAAAAAATGCAGCTTCTGGCATTTAAACATTTCTTATTCCAGTAAGAATGAAACTAAACACCTAAAACATTAACTAAGCTTTTTTTTCCTGTTTTCCTACTTACATTAAAATCTTTTATTAGCATACTCTGTAATTTAAATACAGTTTTCTTCCTAAAAACTAACTCAGCACCTGTCTTCCTTGCCTTTCAATTAAATAAACAGGGTTTGTCTACTTTACACTTGCCTTTTCTAGGCAAGAGGGATCAGTGATTTAAGATAAGTAGAGACTGTTTCCTTAGGTACTAGGATCTTTAAAAAAAAAATTAAGAAATACAGATTCCTAGACTGATTCTTTTGCTTTGACCCATGGCTGAAGTTCTGGGCATGGATTTAAGTGATACTGTGGAATTCAAAAGTAAATTTAATTACAGTAGTATTGACATATATAGAGGCAGAGAATGGAATTGGAACACGATCATCTAGTAATGCAATAATAATTGAAATTACTTTCACAAGTACTTGCAGAACGGCATAATTAATGTATGTTGCGACCGAAACAGAGACCTTTTCTAAAAGACCCTTAGCAGTACTGCTGGTCACAGTCATCTAATACCTCTTCATGCATCTTAGAATCTCCCCTAAGATTTTTCCTCTAGACTTCTTTCAGTCTAGAGCAGGGCTTTATCTCACACTGAGTGAAAACAAGGACATTTTTATTGCCTTGGGAGAGTAAATGATATTTTACCATTTTTAATTGTTGTGCGGGATTCTACAAAATAGCAATGCCACCATCTTATGGAACCTACCTCTTTCACATGATCTGCCAAGGTACCCGGTACCCGAGCAATCACAAACGTATCTGTTCCACCCATCCCTGCATACACCATTGTTTTTACAGGGGTTGCTAAGGCAAGGTTTTGCAGTTTCTCTTGAGCATGATGGTTTTACTCCAGCTGTACTTTGAATTTCAGCCATCTGTCGAATATCTTTGCTTTGACCATCAATAAATAAATCTCTAATGCAGCCGACGTATCCATAATTGAGAAGCGCTGTCCACACCTCTGTTGGGAAGACGAGGCCTGCTTTGTTTTCTGGCAAGCCTCCAAGATACAAGTCATCATCCAAGTCAAGGATTTCGCTTTCCCCTGGTGCAGTATAAGGGGTACGTAATGTGTTCACAGATATGGTCCCTGAGAAAAGACAACAAAATGCATGATTTCAGGACATTCAGAAGATGTTGGTAATGTTGTTTTACTCATTAATCTACCTGCCACAACTGGCAAATATCTATAAACGAAACACAGGTATTCTGCTTGCACTTATACAATAATAGATACACTTCATTATTTTAACTACAACGTAGTACAAATACTGCCTGGAAGTAAACGATGTAAAAATATTTATGCACACACTGCATAGTCACGGCATCAAAAAATGTCAAAAATCACCTTTCCAGTCTTGTAGGGGTAGGGGGAATGAATTTCATTTCTTTTCAGAACTATTCCCCTTGTGCAGCAACAACAACAAAACCTCTTAGCTCCTCATATGTGATTCAAAGCATTAATGCTAAAGCTGCATTAGCAGGTTGCAACGTGGGAGGCAAACCTGTCTTTGGTTTGGATCCAAAGGCACAATATTTTAAAGGACTCTCACCACTTTCAGTGGGCTTTGGATAAGGCTTTTTTCTTCAAGTGCAGAAGGAAAAAGCTCTCATCAGCTGCCAGGCAGGCAATCATTAAGAAGATAGTGATGTGCTCCTAGAGGGAAAATCAATACGTCTGAGGCTTACCTCAAAGTTCGTGCATGTTACAAAGAGAGGATGTATACACTACCTTGGGAAATTAGAAGCATCTTTTTCCATTTCAGTTTAAAACGTAAACAAACAAAATTAAGTTTAAAATAAAGTTCTGCTTCTAGAAAGTGTTTGAACAAAGAAACTGTTATCAACTGTAAAGATCCTCTTTGTTGTACTTTTTAAAAGTAATGAGGTATCCAATTTTTACAATTTGAATAGACAGAAAATCAAAATTAGTACACGGATTCACAGAACATACTTATGTCAAACCAATTTAATTCTATTTACTACATAAAATCAATTGAAAAAAGAATCTTCACATAGATCTTCACTGAAGTGACTCCTTACCATTCTGTAGGGGTGCAAAAGCAAGCAGAATATAAATCAAAATATTATAGATCGCTCATAGGTCACCAGATTATTATAATATACTAGCCACATTACACAACCATGTTATGCACTGGACACACTATTAAAAGTGTATTGATGGTGGCAAAGCACTGAGGAATCACATTTACCACAACACGTTTATCGCACATATATACATAAAATTGAATGATTCACTATTTCCACTATCAGCATGACAGAGCTTCTGGAAGATATCACTGATTATCAAAAACACTTCCACTGTGGTGGGAATGGTGCTTGAGAATAATAAATTCAGAATGTTTATAGCACAGACATTTAAATGTGATGTTTAAGCAAACAGAAGCAGGTTGGAAAAAGACTGTCCTCTTACTTGGCTTACACCCTAAAATTTAGGCTTCTCTTTTAGCAGTGGAGTCCTGTGGGAGCTACATATTTTGTTTGCTTTTTTTGTTAGTTCGATGGGTTGACAGGTAAACTTTAACAACATGGACAGAATGAATATCTAAAGACTTCGGACATTTAGTAAAATCTCTTTGGAGCAGAGGCCTTGGGAGATCCAATGTGCATGTGAGACTTGAAACATAAATTTTAGAAGGACTGGATTCTATTACTACGAACAGTCTCCCTACCATCAGAAGAGATTTAAAGATAAAAGAAAGGTTTGCAGAGCCTCTGTAAATCTTTATGAGCATGTATAAAGAATGTTTGAGGATATGGTCAGTTTTCTCTCTTATGTATTATCAGAAATGTTTTCTGTGTCAGTTGAATAATCACATGGACAGAAAATGAACTTCCAGTCTTTACTGCTAGAAACGGGCGTGTTGAACTAAGATCCTTTTTCTTCCAAACGTCCACCTTTTAGAAACAGATATTTTGCTAACTCTAAATATTTTCATTGCCGCTCAAATTCTTGAAGCAAAATTTTGGCACTTTGGGCACGTTGAACTAAGATCCTTTTTCTTCCAAACATCCACCTTTTAGAAACAGATATTTTGCTAACTAAATATTTTCATTGCTGCTCAAATTCTTGAAGCAAAATTTTGGCACTTGGCGTGTTGAACTAAGATCCTTTTTCTTCCAAACGTCCACCTTTTAGAAACAGATATTTTGCTAACTCTAAATATTTTCATTGCCGCTCAAATTCTTGAAGCAAAATTTTGGCACTTGTATGGAACACTTGCTACAGATTTTTTAACTTAGTCATACAAACAAAAGTATTTTAAGGTTTGATTTTATTAATCAGCTGCATCAAACAAGGACACCTGTGAATGACCTGTTACACCAAGATAACCAATTTTTCTGAGAGCATCCTAGGTATCCAGGAGGACTACTTACAGGCAATAGAACATATCTGCTTCAAAAAAAAAATTAGAGATGCTTTAAAGATAATTCATACTTGTGCTCACAGTATTTCTTACTGCCGTTGTTGCTTGCTCCCACCTGTTGCTGTACAGGCTAATTTAGAATCAAATACTTAAAACCTATGTTGAGGCAGCACTTGCACCCACACAAGTTAACTCAGCTGCAGCCTCCAAACTCAAGCTCATGCTTTTGCACAGTACTGTTTTCTGTTGGATAAAGACACTTGTGTTCTCAAGCTATCCATGATGCTAGAAGACATCTAGGGCTCCATTTCTATTAAAAAAAAGAATTAAAAAAAGTAAACCTCAATGGCTTTCAATACGCAGGAAAAGACAGGTAAATCTCAGCCAGTATAGCTGCAACGTTAACACGGTGGTTCAAAATGTAAGTTTTGCAAGCACAGAAAGCTGAGAATGGTTAAAGATAAAGGGAACTGTAGGTCACCACTCTGGCAACTGTGATTATATACTGCATGTTATAAAGGATTACCCTGGAGAGAGTTTAAGTATTATTTTGAACAGATATCAACAGCATCTTAAAGAATTAAGCTTTTGACCTGCCCAAGAACTGACACTATATGAAATATGCCTTGGGAGAAGCCCTCTGAAATCTTGGTGTAATCATGGCATCTAGTGATTATGGGCAGAACTCTTCTGTGCATCTTTTTCATGTTTTGGAAGGCCATGGAACCCCTATTACTCAGCTGGACTATCTCCAATTTACTGCTGGTCATACCCACGACACTTCAACTGACCTAGATACTGTGTGTATAACCCTTAAAGTACTCTAAGTTACCTTTATTTAATCCTTTTTGTTGAGAGCTACCTCAGTCAAATAGCATCTGCAGAAGAGTGAAAGCTTTAATAACACACTCTGGCTCAGCTCTTATGTGGGAACCTGACCAAAATATCATACAGCACACTGTCTAGAACAAGAACTATGGTTATAACACAAATAAATAGGCTTTAGTCTAGCTAACTGCAGAAAACCCATGCCCGGGCAACAACAGTTTCATGCTATCGGTTACTAAGTTATCCTGTTCTCCAGCTGAACTTCTAAGAGCATGTTTAGACAGCCATCAATGCTGTCGGTATCAAAATTATATTTTATGTACCTCTGGATAGGTAATGCAAACTTTACTTACTAATTGCTTTGTCAATACAGGTGAAAAAAAATCCAAGCAAAATAAGGGGAAATGAAACAAGACTTCCAAAATACACTGAATTTTATTTTCGTTAGTTTTTTTTTTAAGATCTTAAAATCAAATACAAAACTCAAGTTCATACATCATAGGTCTGCAAAAAATAAATAATGGGTTTATAAACACCTTTGGAGTTACAGTGCATCCAGAGCTGTGACACAGAGGTAGAGTGTGCTGTTTCATATAGCTGAGGCTTTTGTGGGTTGGTTTTATTGGTTGGTTTTGGTTTTTTTCCTCTGTCTGTCATTTTTTTTGTTTGTTTGTTTTTAAGCCTGTCATCTCTTTTGAGGGGGAAGTTTTCAAGTTCTACTGAAACCATCTCAGGTTGGACCTCATGACAATGACGGATGCTACCACAGAATATGGGGATAGCAATGCACCTCTCTGCTGGAATTCAATCCCAGTACCTTTAGGAATTATAGGCAGGTAGATGCTACCACAGAATATGGGGATAGTAATACACCTCTCTGCTGGAATTCAATCCCACTACCTTTAGGAATTAGAGGCAGGTAGAAGAAACTGTTCTGTCAAATCATCAGTGTGCTCCAATCCATTTGTATATTTCTATTTACAAATGTGAAGAGAAAGCAGTTTCCAGAGAAGCAGGAAGAAGGGAAGCTGATAGAGTGTACAAATGCTGCATGTGGTCAGCACAGGAAAATGCTAATAATATGCCCGGTAACACCAACCTTTCCCACACTGGAGTTATCAACTTGGATAAGAGGGAGAAGAAGGAACCCGCTTTGTTTTAACAAAATAACCTAAAGGTAACAGAATATGACGAGGCAGCAGCAGATTGAGGAAAGCATTGGCCTCTCAATGGAAAGAGAAAACTGTAACATTAAATTGTAACATCTCTGTAGTAAGACCTATCCTTTCAGTTCTATGTTTGCATAGTGTGGAATTTCACACCAAAGACCAAGATGTTCACAAGCATGAGCTCCCTGCTATCTCTAGGAGTGGAGATTCCTTGAGCTGGCACTAATAATGGCTAAAGGAGGGAGTTCTGTAAAGACAAAACAGCCCTGTTTTGGCTAAACAAAGCAAGCAAGAAAACATTGAAAGTCCCAATGTCCGAGCAAAGATCTTTGCCTAATTAACTGCAAAATTAATGTTAAAATTCACTCCCCTCAAAATGCTAAAGAACCTGAAGCAGTACATGCTAAACATAGGTGACTATGCTACTCAACTCTCCACCCAAATTGTGCTAAATGTCACTTAATAGATAGAGACAAACAGAGTTAGGGTATAAAAAGCCCAAGTTTGAAGGGTTTAAGGCAAAGGCAAATAAGTTAGAGTACAAAAAGCCAGGAGGGGAAACACCTGGCTGGGAGGAAAAGACTGAAGACCTATCAGGAATGGTTGATGGGCTGGACTCCTCTTCCTCTACCCAAGACAAAGACGTCTTCTTGGTAAGAATCAGGCCTTCACCATAGGGTGAAAATACCTGGAATAGTTTTCTTTTTGCTAGTTCTACTGTTCTATGTTAGTAAAGCTATTATAGATTTATTCACAGCAATTCCAAATCTATTTGTATCTGTTGCTTTAATAAACTTTTTATTATTTTTATTTGCTTTGCAAAACTTTCAGTGAAAGTTCTTTCAGGTTCTGGCATGCAAATGCCAACTCTTAAACTTACTTTTGCTTCTGTGAGACAGTTTCAGTGCAAGCCTTCCAGGCTCTGGCTGGTGAAAGTTAAACTCCTACCATTAACACAACACATAGTACCTAGCATAACAGCATCCATAGCCAGGTAAGTAGTTAAACTATTTCTTTGATAAAATAACGTCTATCAGGAAACAAGCAGCTTTCTGGCAAAGTTTTTTAATACTTAAAGTAGGATGTATTCTCTGTATTTCTACCAGAAAAAGAAAGAAATGGGAAAAAGCTGATAGCATTTGGCTTCTCCAGCCAGAAAGAAGAAAAAGGGGAAGACAGAGACAATAAGTTGTGGGGTGATTTATTTAGTCTGGGAGATCATGACTGAACTCAGACTCTAAAACCAGGTAGCTTTTATCTCCAGAAACTGGACAAATATCTGCAGTCCCATAATGATCCACAGGTGCTCTGATCTAAAGTATTTCACCTGAGAGAAAAATGTAATTTAAACATTCAAACCCATCTTTATCTATTTGGAGAAACCGTGAGAAAAACTAATGACATTTTGGTGAGAATTGTCATCTTAAAGAATAACTGATCAGTACGCAGCTCCTCAAAAGGAAGAATCAACAACACCACACATATGAGCAAAATGTGAAATACACTGGCAGGCATAAAGAAGCCTGTCGTATCCCCTACTGAGCACCGGTAAGGTTCACCTTGAACTCTGAGAAAGATGCAGCTGATGATCAATAGCTACAGAACCTGACGTATGAGGATAGGCAGCAGCTGGGGCTGCTTAGTCTAAGAAGAGAACTGGAGACTGGCATAACAGCATCTGAGTCATAAAAAGTATGGAGATATGACACCAGAAAAAAAAGTGTAGTGTATTTTGAGCCTGCTGTAAACAAGGAAATTATGGACAAAATGGCTTATTTTGCACACAGAAGTATTTGGTTTATGAGTGATTAGAGGTTGCACAGTATCCACCGTCGGGGCAACTCAACACACATCTGTCAAGACTGACACAAGTACATTATCACTGCTTTCATTAACGGTCATAAAGGACCTTTCAAGGGCACCCCATTTCAACTTTTCTATGAGCTCATGAACGAATGAAAAACACTATCAGGATCATTGGAACAATTTTCCTTAAAATGTAAGGCAAAGCCATTATCTCAAATATGTGAACTATTAATATTTGTTGAAATAAAAACGTGTAAATCTGGCAGTTCTTAAAAGGTTGGAAAGATGGAGAAAGGAGTATATAGAAATGTACCTGTAAAAAAAGAACTTGCAACAACGATGCATGTAATGGATATCATCAAAGCAGTATTTCCACTGAGATACTGATTATAGTTCAGCTCTAATTACATACTCTAGAGAAAATTTCTGGTATTTTAGTTCAAAATTTCAGTGACTTCTTAGCCCTTAAATGCTACCTACCTATGAATACATTGTGATACATTGTTTTAATTGCCACACTCAGTTGGATGTTAAAGAGAGTAAGTTTCCTCTCTGATTTCACTGTCTAATGATGATTTCCAAAAGATGAATGGCAGTTTAGTCAAAAAACACTCAAAAGGTTATCCTTGAACATGGCAAACAGTTTAACAAAATGTTAAACAATATTCAAGTCTCAGAAAACAGCTATTAAACCTAACCCTACTGTGTTAGAAGAAAAACTGTGAGCAAAGACCTCTACAGTTGCTCCATGGTTGGTGTTTTGTTTTGGGTTGTTTTGGGTTTGTGACTTTTTTCCCCCAATTCTTCTACTGCAGAGTTGGCAGCACTGTTAAGGAGCAGAACAGACAAACACTTCCCTTAGGTATGAGTTAATGAGCCTCTCCAACTACATTCATTGTCTCAGCAATTTACTTCTTCATGAGTACGTGTAAGAAACTAAGACATATGTCTAAAACTTGCCTCAATTCTGATCAGTTAAATACGAAGACTGTAACTACACCTACTACAACTATTCTGAACTCTATACTTAAGTGGCCTATTTCGTTGCTTTGTGTGAATGTGAAACACGTTTCTTATCAAGAAATGGTGAAAAATCAGAGTAAAGTATTCTAAATACACTTCACATCCTGTGTGCTAAAGCACAATATAACAGCTGTGATGGTGATGTGACCACAGCATACACCCCATGGCCAAGCCCAAGGGCACATGTGAGGCAGCTATGAAGCTACTGTCCTTCATAGGATTCAGAAGCACCATGAATACTGGGAAGGCAACTCAGTTCACATGAGAGGACACAGCAGATGGTACCAGGTTCTGTCAATAGGTCTAAGTTGTGACAGTAGGTCTAAAGTTTCTTCAGGAAAAGGAAATTAAAGGACATTGACTCTTCCCTCTTCCTTGTATTTCCCCAAATTTGAGTGTGTCAGCAGAATTACTAGTGATTAGGGCCTGAATAAGTACAGTTTAAAAACATGCTCTCATTCCTTTCATCTCCCCAACCACAGTCCCGGACAATGGCAAAGTCATTAGTTTAGAGTGGATGTTCCCTGTGACGGAGTCTGGAAGAGAGCAAGGAATGAAAAATAAATCAAGTACTTGCTGATCCAGCTAATACGAAAGTCAAGGAAATTAGCAAAGCTCCTTGAGAAATGTCAGAGCTTTCTATTATCTGAGAGAACCATTCTACATTGGATTTGAAGGCTGAGAGTAACTTCACTTTAAAAAATAGCTACAGGTTATTTGAGCCTCTTACTAATTAAAAGGAGAATCTCTTCCTTTATACTTGATAGGTTGGGAGATATTTTGTTAGCAGCAATAAGAAAGTCTCAGAAAAGCCATTTTTTATATATATATAAGGTATATTCATTCACTTAGGCAAAAATTCTGAATGTAAGCAAGTGAAAAGTGATCATATTCATATGATTTCCAGTGTGTTTGATTTTGTCTAGAGGAAAGAAATGAAAAAGCTTCCTGGAATAGCAAAGAGGTTTTTATTATTCATGGAAAAAAGCATAATAGACCAATACGCGTCAGTCATGAAGAAATAATCTAAACATAACACATCAGTACTTCCTATTCCAGTTGGAAGATAACAGGAACACACGGTTCATTGTTTGTTTTAATTGCTAAGCAGCCCAGTCGTTTTACTGGGTTAAATCTGATGGTCTAAGACACTAGTCAGCCAATGCTCTTTCTCATTAAGAAAAATAACAGCATTACTATTCTAATTGGTGCTTCTCCTACTGTCAAGTGTTATTGTATGTATTACAATCACAGAAAATCTTCAATGCCTGGTTCAGATTTCAGCTAAAAATGTAGTTTGTCAATCCATATGCCTACATATTTATTAAGTACTCCTAGTAATAGTTGAGTGTTTTAGGGTGAATAGGTACTATAGTCACCTTTCAAGAGTGACAGGGTAAATAAAGTTCACCAGTTTGATCATAGGTGATTCATCAGATGGATTCATTTTTCTCTTACATATATATTTGACTATAATTCTATTTAAAAATCTGATGCAGTCCTGATCACCAGGTATATATGTCGCTTCCTAAAGTTAGTCTACATTCTTGCTGATGTCCATAAACAGATTTAAAGAATTAAATAAAGTGTGCCCTAAACTCTCTTAATGGCACTTGTAAGCTACAGATTTGTGAAGCAACAGAAGTGCAGAACCTATCTTCAAATGTAAACAACTACTATGCATTTATTTCTTTTCTCTTTAGTTGTGTTGACTTTGGATATAGGAATAAACTTTGCTTTCAGTGGAGTGCCATAGGCACAATAATTACAGGATTTACTGCCTCATATGAATCACTGAAACAGCACTTAAAAAAGAAGCCTGAAATGAAGACTGCAGCATAAATAATAAAACCACTGAATAATCAATCACAATTCAGGATTTTGAGAACTTGTGTGTTTTGTTGTTTGGGGGTTTTGAATCTTTTTAGGGGTTTTTTGGTTGTTTTTTTTTTTTACCTCAAGAAATGTAAATAAGCAACTGACATATTATAATCAGAAAATCAAGCTCTCTACTATTAAAACTTGAAACCACACAGCTCAGGAATCAAATAGTTATTTTTCATAATCTTTGGGTAGACTGATCAATTCAATTTGGTCTGACTTTCAGCATGGATTTGACTGAAATCTTTTATTTAAACCTGCACCTAAGATTCACTTGATCTGAAATCTGATTTGTGTGAAGAAAGTAAGTCATAAACGAATAACTTTTTGGGGTGAAGTTTGGGAAAGAAATTATAAATGCAAGTCATGGAACAGGAGTCACCAGAAGGAAAAAAGTGGGGAAAACCCTATAAAATCCAAAGGAAGAGCAGTTTATGTTTTTCAACAATCAATTTCAGAGCACACATGAACTTCAGTCTGGATACCGGTATTAACTGGAAAATTATTTAATGGACAGAATTACACCCCCACACCCTCAAAACCTGGCATGAACTACAGGAAAGATACCATAGAAAAGATTTGTCATTCAATTAATAGATATTGATTATTTGCTGAAGCCAAGATAAATACTAACGAGCAGATGCAGCGGAAACACAAGGACAGTTTCACTCGTTAAATGCATTTAATGCTGTAACAGATTTCAGTAGGATTAAGAAGACATTATAAATTCTTTATTTTTACCCTTTTCTGTGAGATCATTTATTGAATAAACTACTATAGAATATGAATCATACTAACAGAATATGGCAAGCAACATTTCCATTTCTGCTGATATGTGTTAGCCATTCATTAGCATCTCATTTAATTATGCCAAGATCTGTTGCCATGATTAGAAAGTCTGTGGTGTTTCTGTTTCTGCCATCTATTCCCTATGCTGGAGATTACTTTCAGTAATTTTTTTTGCTTTATTTTTATTCTTGAAACTTGCCACTTCAGCTATTTGGTGTAAGCAAGTACAGAGGGAGGCTACAGTTTGTTTTTGAAGTACACAGCACACTTACTTACTTGCAAGATTAAGTACCTGATTACCCAATGGATGTTAATATATTTCACACTGCAAATCATTGTATTCTGGTACTTGACAGTAACGACTACTTATATCTCCCTTATTTTTCTGACAATACACAACTCTAATAGTGGCAACATAATATATTGACAGTATTCTCTCAGCCACTCTTGAAAAAAACCATACTAAATATTTAAAAAAGCAGCTTACCTGACCGTCCATCCCGTTGAAAATCCACATGATACCATTCACCATCATTCACCTTCTTCTGCAAGGCTTTTATTTTTATAGTACCTGATCCCATATCTAGTAGCAGGTAGAGGTGGCCATCAAGCATCTCAATGGCAAAAAAGTCAACCTTCACCATCTGTGGGTGTTTGGCATCTTTTTGGTGCCTGGGTTTTCCATGACTGAAAAGAATCAGGCCATTTGGCTCAGTTGTACGAAAGTCAAATGATATCGAGCCTGTTTTCTTGGCATTCCACTTTGGCAAAGAGATGAAAGACTCTGGTGTTTCAAATGTTATTGGATCTAAGGTTGCAACATTCTCACATTTAAACGCTACAACCCCATGAATCTTCATTTTAGGATCTCCTTGCTTGGCAAGTCGAGATAACTCCAACCTGACATCATTATTTTTATACACAACCTGCAAGCAAAACAGAGAAGTTACGAAGAGGAACATGACGATTTTAACTGAAGAGATATATAATTCTGAACAGGCATGTTATTTAAAGGATAATAATGATGATATTTAAAGATCATAATTCAAATACACAGAAATACACAGAATTCAAATACACAGAAAATTAAATAACTATTTTCATTGTCCAATGATTTAATAAAGTTTTCATTAAACCAAAGTTGCTCTAAAAATATTGCTAGAGTTAATTCAGAGAATCTGAAGGAATCTGCACATAGTTTATACTATCAGTTGCAAATTAGCTTGCTTGGTGGCCTTGATTGCTTAAAAGCCTCTTTGCACAGCTGTCATGCTACATGAGAGAAGTATTAGTTTTCTTCTTCCTCTAAACTCTTTGTCACTCTCTTAAATCTTCTGTTCATGTACAGAAAAGGTACCAAGGTCTGATACTTTATAATTTAACATCTTTTCATTTTATCCTTGGAGCTGAGGAATCCTAGCATCTATGGTATTCATGAAGCTATAAAATAGGGAAACTAATATCATATGGATCAAACCAGACAAAGCCAGGACCATCTTCGAGCCAGCTCAGTTGGACAAAAAATAAGACCACTTACGTATTTTCCCTGACTGAATATTTTTCTGATAAAAATGAAAGGAAACATTACTTTTAAATCCAGCTAACCTCCACAGCAAATATTCTTGCTTCAAATCACATATTTACTCTGCACAGGGAAGCCTGTCATGATATAACCATTTCTCAGTGTTCTAGACTTTACCATTATATTCTGAAATTGCTATCTTTTCTGTCTTGTCAGGGTACAGGGACTGCTTAAATATAAGTAGTAAAGGTGTGCACAAGTATTTTGTCAATATTTTTAATTATTAAATAAATCATATACTCAAGCCAAAATACCACTGAACATGAATGTGAATGCATAGTGACAGAAGCGAAAACCTTCTTCTCTCTTTCTAAGGTTAAACCTACATTAGAAAGCAATTTGGAGCAAAAGCAGTAGCTCAGCAAATCAAAGCACTTTTTGCTGATGCCTCTTCATCTACAGATTGTTTACAATTCAGGACTAGATCATGTCTGGCCCCCACTCTAGTGTTTCATCTATACAATGTAGCCTGAAGCAGGCCAGGGGACCAATCATTGGTTTAAACCTTACAGTTCTATTAGAGGTTAGAAAGCGCTTACTAAATACTTAAGATAGGGCTTCTGGATTAACTTCCCCTAAAGCCTAGTTTGAACACAAATGAAACCCACTCTGCAAACTGATCTGACACACAGTAAGTGGAAGAGATGGAGGATGTGCTGGAGAACTCTGCTACCACTAGAAATCAAAACATTAACATACACACAATCTAAGACGGCACACCCCATAAGTGATAGCTGCTATGGAAAAATTGCATTTAAAGATAACAGAACACTAAAAAGGTGATTGATAGATTGACTTTTTTTGCTGTAAGATTTACGTTCTTTCAAATTACATCATTATCCACCCAGCAAATTTCATCACAAGCCACTAAGAATGTGTTTTAAAACTAATAAATAAGCCTATTTCTGATTATATTTCAGAAGCATAAATACTGCTGTTCCCATTGGAGATGTGTCTCCAAAGACAGTAAATAAACCTCACTGCTGAATCCTGACAGCAGAAATGATACTCTGCCACAGAAAGGTAGATAAGATGTGTTGCCTTAAGTGAAGATAGCAGAAGTGACTAGAACTGGACTAACTTGTAAATCTTAGAGGATAAGGATCCTCCATATTTGCATTTATCAAATATTACTGTCAGACCTCAGAGATCACAGATTATGCAAAGGGATTTAGAGGAGTACTGGAGAATAAGCACATGCAAGTGGTCTCCCATTGGGGTGACTTTCTGTCTTTAGGGTGAAGAAAGCTGAAAGACAGAAGAACGTGGCAAGAAGCCAGTAGCCTGACAGGCAATATTACTTCGAGGTATCTAGTCTCATGAAACATTGGTCACTTTCTGTGATAAGAGGAATTTTGGATAGCTTCCAGCTCATTTGAAGGAGTTACAGGGAGCAACCTTTCTAGAATAGACTGAAAAGCATTAAACAGAAGCTATAGGACATGATAAAAAAAAAAAAGAACAAATGGGCTCTCATTAGAATTAAATCATGTTGTTGACAATGAGAGTAATTAAGGCAACAAAGAAAGAGAAATTATTCTTTAATTGCCTACTGAACAAAGGCAGGTACCAAGACAATACATATAAGTGTACAAAAAGAATTTCTTGTTTATGGACAATTTCAAATTGTCTGATATTAGTGAAAGCTGCCTAATAAAATTAGTCAGCTGACTAATAAAATTAGTAGTTAATAGCTATGTTAGAAAAACTGAGCAGAGAAAGGGAGAGTTAAGCTTTCCTTGATGTCTAAAATATCTCTAGAGGCTTTGAAGTCATTTGCAAACTCAGAAACCACAATTTTTAATAGATAAAGTTCAAGGACCTGATGGACTAAGCACAAACAGGAATACTGGCAATTGTTTTCTCAATAACATGTCACCAGCTCTTTAAGTAGCTTAATATATAACATACGAGGGAAAATTGCTAGAGCACTTCAGTGGCATTGGAACACTGAAAATTTTATGCCACAAATATTAAAACATTTTGGATCCCTAAATATTTCGTATGACAATTTATTACTTCCATATTCCACAATTAAAACTTTGCAATTACTGAGATGTGAATGATTCATTGGGTGAAAACAGAATAAAGTCTACATCTATGTTTTAGAGTGTTTGTACTCTAAGTTTTAGGGTGTTTATATTCTTTCAATCTTACAAAATTGAAAATTTGGAACTGAATTATCATGGATAATTACTATTGTAACAGAAATATATGAAGAATAACAGAAAACCATAACTGAAAAGAACTGTAAGCTCTTCGCACAGCTAGCATGTGGAAGCCCATTTTCTGGTGTTCTGCTGTGATTCTTACCCCTCTCCCCACCTCCCTGTCCATGAAAGATATACACAGCCATCAGGGAGGCACAGCAAAAGGAGGAATCCAGACCTTCACAGAAACAAGCAGTCATTAAATTTCAGGAAAAGAACTGAGCAGTAAGGAATATTTCCGAGACTAATATCTGTTTTATGTCTCATGGAGGTATTTGCTTCAGAATTGATAGCCTCTAGGCAAAAATAATTTACTCATTTATTATTTTCCAAAGATTCTTCCTTTTAAATTATTTTCCTGTACATAATGACAAACACGCTTTTAATGGGGCTTATATTATCGACTGCTCACCCAATATATTGTTCTTTAATATTAACTCAATACATTCCGTCTCCAACAGAGACACGGATCCACAATTAGTCAAGTGAAGGTAATTTGCAATGGAAAGATCGTTGAGTCACATCCATCTTTACTCCCACACAACCTATCAGTCGTATCATTGCACTGCTATGCACTTCCTTAGCATCTCTTGGGCTGGCCCTGGTAAGGACTTGCTTGCTCTTGCACTAACTGTCATACCTGAGAAACAACAATGTAATTTTCCTGCACACAAAACTGCCAGCCCTCAGGGAATTGCATCATGTTATTAAGAGCACCTTGAATTTGTCTTCTACTCACTATGTTCTTTCCTCTTAATATTAAGTAAGGTTCAAGACCTCAGTCTTTAAAATATATAGTTATCTCATTCTTGGAAACTGCAAAAACTCCCTAAACTCCCAAGAAAAAAGGAACAGTCAGCAATTCCTCACATAACTTGCTATTGAGCTATCCAAAGTAGGAAATAAATTTGTTTTCCAGGATAGAAAGGACAGAACTATATGCATTTTATGATCAAGATATGAGCGCCCACCACATGCCAGGTGACTTACAACATCACAGTGCTGTGTCTTCACAAATAAGTACAGCTAAGAGACAGCAAATATTAACTTCAGCTCAGCACTCTCTTTAACACGTTCTGTGGTCATCTTGGAACACAAGCAAAATTATTTCATGTTTTCAATGATGAATCATGTTTATAACTTATTGCAAACCAGGGCTCTAGTGTGCAATGGACCCTAGAAACATGCGGAGAATTCACAGCAGACCTTGCCGGTAGTCATGGCAGGTGCCTTCAACAACAAAAAATGCAGCAGCGTACCCTATGGAAATATATTAATAAATTGACTATCTATAAATGTATGAATGACTTTGATAAAAGGTGAGGGAGAAGATGAGGAATTTACTGTTGATATTAGAGATGTGTCCTAAATATACAACAGTTAAAATACCAAATTAGAAAGTCAATATAATAAAAACATTAATATCAACAAAACTTTCTTTTTACCCTATTATAAAATTTATAACCATGAAAGATGTGAAAGAACACAGAATTCAACACCATTTTCGATTCAAACTGCAGCCCTTTCCGTGTTAAAGGTTTCTGTGTGTCTTGTACATCAATACTGTGAGTGAAGAAATGTCCTTACTCTTACTTATTTTAGAACACTGACCAACTCTGCTAGCAATAGCCTTTCAATCACCGTGATTAAAAGCCTTTAAATTGCTACGAAGCATTTCTTTGAAATCACTTCATACTATTAAAACCAGATATGATCCTTAAGGATGTACTGACACCACATAATTTGCAGCATCTACGTTAACTTGAGAAGCAAAGAGAAAGCAGGAGTTGAGAGCACTACATTACGACTTTGCTCGGAAGATCGTGTCTGTTTACTTAATAGGGAACTGAGGACAAAATACTTTTCTAACTGCGGTTTGAACAAAGGGATGAATCCAGTCTCTAAATCTGTTTAAAAAATGAAACATATAAATCCTTATGTTACCATAAAGCAGTATTTTCATGAAACCTGGATCACCTAGTACAAACAATGGCAGTTAATTTTCTAAAATGGAGACTAGTATCATCCAAAATGGCTCAGGTAGGTTCTGTTAACCTACAATTTTATGCTGCACGGTTAAGTCAGCAGGAGATAACTTACTGATGTCAGAAAATGTAGCAATGGGACTAAGTGAAGCCTGAGGCAATTTTATCAGGCTGCTTTAACAGACATTGGAATTTCTGTGCTCATCAAGAACTACCTGGTGCATGCAGCATCATGTTCCCCAGAAATTCATAGACAAAACTGATCATTGAGAGTTACCATACATTTTTCTTTAGTATTTGCTGAATGATTTTGAACTAATCCATGAATGTCAGCTTCTCACAGGAGGTTCCTCAATTTGCTAATACACCTCAATTCACTTCCAAGCTCCAGAATGAAAATATCAAGGAACACAATAAACTACAGAATATTTACACAAAGCTTTAGGAGTTCCAGTTCAAATGTTTGCAGTGGCACATATTCTGAACACAATGTGAAAACACACCATATGAATGACAAAATGACCACAGCTATTCAAGCCTCAAGGATTACTCAACTTTATAAAACAACTTTGTTTTCTGAACACAGACAAGAGATTAGCAGGTATAATGAAGACTCCAAGAAAACAATTTATTCGTCCTCAGATGAAATGGTTTTAATTTTCTGGAAGTGGATACTTGTGTGTGTGGTGGTAGTATGGGGCATTTAGAGAGTCATTTTGAGCACTAAACCAAAAACCAAGTGCCTATGATCCTACTAAGTGGGAGGTAAGCCTCAAGATGACAGTAGAGGGTTCCATGGTATAGATACATAAACACCTAGAGAAAATACTAGTGTGTGCATTTTGCTCCATTATTTTAGATCAGTTAATACAGTCTGGGAAACTGCTCTTCAAATTTCAGCTCAAAAAAATAAAGCTTGACTTTATAGAGCTATGGAAAAATAAAAAGCATGTCTAATCAACTACAGTGCCAGAAATCTATGGAATATAGAGCTGGGAGTGAGTTTCACATTCTCCTGACTCTTCTACCTGCTCCCTCTGAGCACCCGAAACTGTGGGATGGAAGCAGGGCACACTGAACTCTCCACGCACTCTACTAAAATTGGACTTGTCTCTTCCATGGTGACAGAAGAGGAAAGAAACCCACATGAAAGGCTATTGATTGCCAAAGTCCAAAGGAGCAATGAACACTTCTTAAGTTATCCAATAGGATAGGATAGTTATCCAATAGGAGAAAAAAAAGAGTATTTATTGATTGGAAATCTAAAATGTCTATATTAGGTCTCCCTTCTCGCAGTGACTTTTGAAAAACGTGAAATGGACTTTTTCAAAGCTAACATTGTTCATATAGCATGATCATATACTTTGTTCTACTGTTTATAGCTTTAGATATAGCAAGTACGTTTTAAAATCAGACATACTCTCCACTTTGTCCTACAAGCTAGAAAGAAAAGAATCACAGAATCATCTGGTTTGGAGAGACCATCCAGCCCAACCATTCACCCTGAACTTGTCAGGGTCCCTGTACCATGTCCCTCAGCACCACATCCACACGGCTTTTAAAAAACTCCAGGGATGGGGACTCCACCACCTCCCTGGGCAGCCTGTTCCAATCCTTAATGACCCTCTGTGTAAAGAAATTTTTCCTGATATCCAATCTAAATTTCCCCCGACGCAACTTAAGGCCGTGCCCTCTCATCCTGTCATTTGCAATATGGAAGAAGAGACTGACTCCCACCTCTCTACAACCTCCTTTCAGGTAGTTGTAGAAAGCAATAACGTCTCCCTTGAGTCTCCTCTTCTCCAGGCTAAACAATCCCAGTTCCCGCAGCCGCTCCTCATAAGGTAAGTTCTCTAAACCCTTCACTAGTTTCGTTGCCCTTCTCTGAACCTGCTCCAGCACCTCAAGATCGTCCTTGAAGTGAGGGGCCCAAAACTGGACACAGTGCTCAAGGTGTGGCCTCACCAGTGCCGAGTACAGGGGGACAATCCCTGCCCTGCTCCTGCTGGCCACACTATTGCTGAGACAAGCCAGGAGGCCATTGGCCTTTCTTGGCCTCCTGGGCACACTGGTGGCTGCATCATTAGATTAATTCTTCCTGTTAAAAGCCAGGGCCAGTAATCCAGGACTTTGGGTTTCACCTGCATCTGAATATCTCAGAGAACGTAACTTCTCCTTGCTTCACTGTAAAATGGTTACACCATTTTGTCACAGGTTAGAAACTCACATGAAGACTGAAGTCTGCATTACCAGCATCGGGTCCAGTGGAACTTTGGCCAAAGTCAGTCACATTGACATACACATTTCCTACAGAGTGTCCTCCCTCCCCTCTTCTTTTTAAGGATGGCAGCCACCATGACAAAATGAGTATTCTGACTTTTTATTGTGCAGCTAGACAGTACTAGAACACACTGGCCCTTCGCATGGAAAAATAAAATGTACCCAATCTGGTCAAAAGCTACACTCAAAAGCTGAGCTTGAACAATCCATATCTCAGGGTAAATAAGAAAGTGTAATTTACTATGCCATCATCTCATACTCAGCTAGAGCTTTAATGCCACACTGAATGGCTAACTAGAGACAATAAATCTGTGATGTTTATTGTTTCTGTAACCAAGCAACACGAACATTTTCTGCACTCATCTTTCTTAATATCACAGGATATACTGCACGTCAGACATTTTTAAAACCTCTGTTCAGAGAAAAGAGACATAACGCACACAAATATATGTTCTATTTAAATGGCTTATTATCATATCTCTGCAAATTCTAGGAAGGGAAATGGGTACAAAAAGAAAGGTAAAAAATTAGCATAGTTCTATGGAATTCCACTACAGATTCAGTAACACATCTGAAGGTCCACTGTAGGTTCTCTGACAACCACCACTGTCCTACCCCCAAACAATGATGTTAAAAGAATGCAAAAAACCACCCACAACAACAAATAACTCGTGGTTTGGTACAAGGAAGATATCTTAATCACTCTAAGGGAACTTAAAAAGTTGGTAATGGTTACATACAGTTGTAGACACACTAATCCGGTACTAATAACCAGTAAAAGTAATAGGTATATTGTGACTGTTACAGGGCACCATTTGGAGGAACTTTTCACTTGCTTTCCTTTCGATTCCCTGTGCAGTACTGGGAATGTTGCCTCAATTTCATGCATCAGTTCCCTATTTGCAGAATGAATACACTTGTGATAGCCGACCCACTGGGCAGACTGGTCTCTGCTGCTGCAGTTTTGAATGCTGATCTCAGAACTGTTTGTTTTTCTCTCCCACTTTGACTGCCTGAATAGAGACATCTAAAGAGGATGCCAGAGAATGCCTTTCTGTGTTCTCAATTACAGGCATATCATTTAACATGTTATATTAGAAGAAGTTAGAAAAAAAGGGTTTTTTTTCTTCTTTTCCTAACAAACTTGACAATGGGATTGTTGTGTTTTTCACCCTGCTGTGGACACAAGACTTTTGAAGATCTTTTTTCCCCTCTTCAGTAGACTATTTTGTTATTCTTTGTATATCCTGCTGTCAGCTGCCAGATACCTAAATGTTTCTGACTGTGGTTGCTATGCGTTCTGTTAAGAAACAAGTTCAAGTTTTCTCTGCCCACCACTCCCACACACACTCTTTAACTTCCCGTGGCAAAGATTCACAGAAATTTCTTGGCAACATCTAAATTACAGAATTTAGGAACAAGTTTGTTCCACAGAAGCTCAATCAGCTCCTGAGTAGGAATAAAGCCTTCGCCAAGACATAAGTCGCAAAACAAAACCAAGAGAAACAAGAATCACGAGAAGAAAACCAAAATGTACCATTTGAGGCAAACTAGCTTTACATTAATACGTTATATAAAGTCTAAGGAAGAAAACAAACAATATGCTACCTCCGGTGACTGTCTGGGAAAAGAAAGGGCTGCAGGAGACTCCAATGGTGTGCTGGATTTCAGCTTTTTCCTCCCCTTTCTTTCACTGTGCAGCAAGAGTTACCAATGACTAATTCTGCAGAAAAGCCAGAAATGTGCTATTTTTCCTCTT